>NW_027507787.1:158463720-158656220 GCF_037356315.1 Lithobates pipiens | reverse complement strand
TGCCTGGCTCTGTCGCCTATACCTCACTGTAAATAGTATGCAAGATCATTGCTAATGGCCCTATCTTTGATAACCAAATCATATAGCATACCCTTACGTTTCTGCCCCAGAGGAGCTCTGGCTGCTGGCGGTGGGTCCTGGTGCCCCATGCCTCCAGGCTGTACCTTATTGCATGATCTACTGCAATATTTGTTGCTCTACATTGCCATATTGGGTCCTGAAGAAGTCGTGCTACTGGAGAAACTTTGACCTGGCAGATTAGGCTACCAGAAGGATGTCTACAAGTGTTGTTATACGTACTGATATCTACATATTTTGAGTCATACCAGAGTAGAGTGTATTTTGCAACATTTATTTGTGGATCAGTTTTAGGCTTTTTGGCCTCTGGTTTTATGAATGTTCTACAATAAAGACTATATATTATGAATTTGATGTCTCCTATGCTGAGCCTATAAAGTCCGGTTAGTTAGGCAGGTTCCAGCATTTCTGGCCCTTCAGAGAGTTTTGTTTCTTTCTTGGGAGGGTGCATGTGATCGCCACAGAGCCAATCAGCACTGTCCAGACAGGGGGTCAGGGATCATGCAGCCTATAAGACAGTCAGAGCAGAATGAAAACTCCTCCTACAAGCTTTAACCAGACACTGACAGAAGTCACATGAGTGCTATGTACTGCTGATGAGAAAAGGTGTTTAACTGTTTATATTTACTCAAATAATTGCATTTCCATATTCTGTGTACTGTGGGAGACCAGATATAGTGAATGCATGGTCCTGGGTTTAGTAACACTATAAATTTTACATTTATTCTCCAGCTAACTACTCCGACCTTAGTAGCTCACCAGACTTTTCAGCCTGTTGGATCTCAGGGCCTTGGTGTAAATTCTAAGCCCGTCCACTACAGCAAGCAAGAGGTGGTGTAGTATTGTAGTAGCAGTAATAATAGCCATTACAATATTGTATATCATTAAATCAGGCATGTCCAAAGTCCGGCCCGCGGGCCAATTGCGGCCCGCGGTCCGGTTTTGAACGGCCCGCCTGGTTGTTTAAACATATATATCTTTTGTGGCCCCCGGCGATCTCCCAGCGCCGGGGCCACAAAAGATGTATAGTCCGGCTGCCTCGGAGGGAGGAGGCGGTACGAGTGCCGTGCACACAGGAGGAGAACTTCCTGTTTACACGGCAGCTGTAATAGGAAGTCCCGTCTCTGCCATTGGACGACTGTGCTGTCCATCAAAGGAGGCGGGACTTTCTCTTAAAGAGGCCGTTGTGTAAACAGGAGATTCTCCTGTAAGATGTCTTTGGCACTCGTCCTGCCCTCCATGGCTGCACTGCTGGTAATGGTGGCTGCATTCCTGGCAATTGCAATTGTGGAGCTGCATTCCTGGTAATGGTGAGTGAATTACTAGCAATGGTGGCTGCATTCCTGGCAATGGTGGCTGCATTCCTGGCAATGGTGGGTGAAATTCCTGGCAATGGTGGGTGAAATTCCTGGCAATGGTGGGTAAAATTCCTGGCAATGGTGGCTGCATTCCTGACAATGGTGGGTGAAATTCCTGGCAATGGTGGGTGAAATTCCTGGCAATGGTGGCTGCATTCCTAGCAATGGTGGCTGCATTTCTGGCATTGGTGGATGCATTCCTGGCAATGGTGGCAGCATTCCCGGCAATGGTGGCAGCATTCCCGGCAATGGTGGCAGCATTCCCGGCAATGGTGAGTCAATTCCTGGCATTGGCGGGTGCATTCCTGGCAATGGTGGGTGCATTCCTATCAATGGTGGGTGCATTCCTGGCAATGGTGCCTGCATTCCTGGCAATGGTGGCTGCATTCCCGGCAATGGTGAGTGAATTTCTGGCAATGGTGGCTGCATTCCCGGCAATGGTGGCTGCATTCCCGGCAATGGGGAGTGAATCCCTGGCAATGGCAGGTGAATCCCTGGCAATGGTGGCTGCATTCCTGGCAATGGTGGCTGCATTCCTGGCAATGGTGGCTGCATTCCCGGCAATGGTGGCTGCATTCCCGGCAATGGTGGCTGCATTCCCGGCAATGGGGAGTGAATCCCTGGCAATGGTGGCTGCATTCCTGGCAATGGTGGCTGCATTCCCGGCAATGGTGGCTGCATTCCCGGCAATGGTGATTGAATCCCTGGCAATGGTGGCTGAATTCCCGGCAATGGTGGCAGCATTCCCGGCAATGGTGAGTGAATTCCCGGCAATGGTGAGTGAATTCCCGGCAATGGTGAGTGAATTCCCTGGCAATGGTGGGTGAATTCCCTGGCAATGGTGGGTGAATTCCCTGGCAATGGTGGGTGAATTCCCTGGCAATGGTGGGTGCATCCCTGGCAATGGTGGGTGAATTCCCTGGCAATGGTGGGTGCATCCCTGGCAATGGTGGCCGCTGCATTCCTAGCAAAGGTGAGCGCTGCATTCCTAGCAATTGTGGGTCTGCAGATAGACACTGATCCTTGTTTTGCTTCACAGTTCTTTATTTAAAATTTAAAAAAAAAATTTCCTGAAGTTTTCTTAAAGTGAAGGTGCGTGTTATACGTCAATAAATATGGTGTATCCAAATAATACACTTGAGCTCATCTATTCACCACACACAGCCACAAAGGCAAGAGAATTCTTGTGGGGAAGTGTATTAGTGCTCGGATGGACACACTTAGACCGAATTTTAATGGTTCAAAGAATGTCAGGCAAAATGGTCGGCCCTCGCGCATGTTCAGTTCATCAAATCTGGCCCTCTTTGAAAAAAGTTTGGACATCCCTGCATTAAATGATTAGTGCTCCTGCAAACAATTGCTCAATAACCCCTAATACAAACGTCTTTATAATCTGGGATTTTTTATCTCAGTCTACAGTAGGGCTTGTTCACACGTGCTTTGATCTCTGAAGGGCGATCTGAATTCAGATTGATCTTCTGAGAGCATTTGAGAGGCGGAGAGAAGTTGTATTGTCTCCTCATCATGTATAAACAGAAAAAAGGAGAGAAAAGTGCCACTACCCAAGTGTAGCATTTGTTAAAGGAAGTTGACCAGGAGAAACAAGAGGAAGAGCCAGTAAAAGCAGCAGACCGAATGTGAATATTATATGCATGAAGACCACTGTGGAGAGCAGTGAAGTGTTGCAAGCCCACAAAACGGCCGTGATTATGTATTTTGGGGGGGTAGCCCCCTTTGCCAAACCTTAGGTTTGACAACAGGGGCCACCCCCCCAAATGCACAACCACACCCATCGACATCACATATGACATCATCACTTTCCCTGCTGTCCACAGTGGTTCTCATCCATGTGATATACACACTTGTCCACCAATGGCTCACCATTGACACCTTGGAAGGTCGCCACCTGCTCTAGACTTATTGATACACTTTTTAATGTCTTTTAAATGTGAGTGCATATTTAATTTTTTTTCAATTCAAAAATAGTTTTTAATAAATTCTACACTTAAAGGGGAACTTCAGTCATTTTTTTCAACCTTCAATCTATTAAATCTTCTGGTCTTGTTGTTTTAACTTTGGATAGTAAAACATTTTTTTGTATAGCCCACTTCCTGTTTCCTGTCTGGAAAAAAGCCTAGGATTATGACATCATGCACAGCTCTCTCTCTCTCACTCTCGTGACAGCTTGCCAGGAAGGGAGGGAGGGAGTGAGTCATAAGAGGGTCAATGAGAGCTGCAGCGCTGGAGGTGTGCCTCTGTGTGTCTGTGTAAATTTCAGCTGCCCACAGTTCAAATTACTGCAGCCAGACTTAGTAGAGGGAGATTTCTGCAGCACATGTGGCAACTGGCAAATACAGAATCACAGTATATATATAATATGAAAAGTGCCATTGGAGGGAAGCTTCAGAAATGCAAACTTGTTTTTATTACAAATTATGTAAGCAGACTGCATTTCCCCTTTAAAGTGTTACTAAAGTCAGATTTTTTTTTAGATAGAATAACAAACATGTTATACTTACATGTTCTGTGCAGTGGTATTGCACAGAGTGGACCTGATCCTCCTCTTCTGGGGTCCCTGGCGGTGATCTTGGCTCCTCCCCTTCCTTTTATGTCCACCATAGCCAGCTGCTGGCTATGGGGAGAAACACCACGCTCCATCCATAGACTTACACAGCCCCCCCCCACATCCTCTTCATTGCATTTTATTGACAACAGCAAGAGCCAATGGCTCCTGATGCTTTTCAAATGCAGTGTGAAGAGGAATAAAGGGGAGAATAGATGCAGCCGTGCACAGTGCTGATCTCTTCTCCCTCTCTTCCCCTTCATACAGGGAAATTGAAAACGGTTTTTACCTTAAAGCGGGGTTCCACCCTAAAGTGGAACTTCCGCTGATCGGAACCCCCCCCCCCCCCCCCCCCACTCCGGTGTCACAATTGGCACCTTTCAGGGGGAGGGGGGTGCAGATACCTGTCAAAGACAGGTATTTACACCCACTTCCGGGCATAGACTCCCACGGAAGTCTACGCTTCTTCCTGTCCCTGCGCGCTGTCTGCTGGGACACATACAGGTCCCAGAGACAGCGCGGACAATTCCTATTGCGCTGCGCGATTCGCGCATGCGCAGTAGGGAACCGGGAAGTGAAGCCGCTTTGCTTCACTTCCTGATTCCCTCACCTAGAATGGTGGCGGCAGCAGCAGAGAGCCGAGCGATCGATCGGCCTCGGCATCGCTGGACCCCGGGACAGGCGAGTGTCCATTTATTAAAAGTCAGCAGCTGCAGTATTTGTCGCTGCTGGCTTTTAATATTTTTTTCCGCAGTGCAGTCCCGCTTTAATGCAAACAATGGGGAGGTCTGTGCTGATTGTTTATCAGCGCAGCCCCCGCTTGGATGCCCATCCAGGACCACCTGGATGCCGCCAGGACCACCAGAGATGGCTATCACACTGGACCACCAGATATGCCACCCTAGACCACCAGGAAAATGCCAATCAGTGCCAAATCAAAATGCCTGCCAGTGACACCAGTGATGCTTATTAGTTAAATCTATCAGTGCCCATCAATGATGACTTTCAGTGCCACCTATCAGTGCCCAGCAGTGCGTCTATCAGTGCCACCCGTAAGTACCCATCAGTGCAGCCTTTCAGTGCCCATCAGTGTTACCTATAAGTGCCAATCCGTGCCCATGAGTGCCCATCAGTGCCACTTATCAATGCTGCCTATCAGTGCCCATCAGTGCAGCTTACCAGTGCCCATAAGTGAAGGAGAAAACTTACTCATTTACAAACTTTTATAACAAAAACAAAGAAAAACGTTTTTTCAAAATTTTTGTAATTTTTTTATTCATTTAGCAAAAAAGAAAAACTGCAGAGGTGATAAAATACCACCAAAAGAAAGCTCTATTTATGGGAACAAAATTATACAAATTTTGTTTGGGTACAGTGTAGCATGGCCACACAAGGGAGTGGCCGTAGGACAAACCGGAAGTAGAGTAAGACTGGCGGAAGACGCCAGATAACCATCTTCCTCACTGTGATTTTTATTTTATTTTAAATGTGAGAGTCTTGGATATTATTTTAATAAATATATCTGCTTATCTCAAATTACTACACCATTGGAGTCCTCTCTCTCTCTCTCTCCTTCCCCTCTCCCTCTTGTTTTTGAGCCATATACTACGGAATAGATTGGAGAATCTACAGTGCAAAGCCTATATGCTGGGATTGGCCCTCTAGTGGCGGAAGTTTTGTATTACATCCCTCACCTGCATTTCCTTAGTGGCTTAATACAGTGAACCAAATGAGAGATTCCTGGGGTTATATTTGATCTGCTTGTTTATTCTATCTCAAGGTGAGAGTTCTGAGAGCCTGGACTAGTGGACTTTGCATCATTGGTCCCCTTTTTCCACATTTTATCCTTATCCATTTGTGTGCTTTTTTTGGACATTTTTTTCTTCTTTTACATATATTGACTGTTTTACGTTTTTATTATCTTTATATTTTCTATTATATTATATGAGTGGCATGATTTGCGCAGGACTCCTTGTTTTACCATGGCCACACAATTGTCATTTAAAAAGTGACAGCACTGAAAGCTGAAAATTGGCCTGGGCAAGAAGGTGCGAAAGTCCCCTGAATTGAAGTGGTTAAAGTGTTTGTTAACCCCCAAAAAATACAAATCCTGATTCCGTAAAGCAGATTACAAAGCACAGAGCTTGTGCTGTGTAATCTGCCCCCTCTAAACTGTGAAAAAAAACCTCCCTGAATCTGCCACTTCCTCTATGCCCTCTGTGCTGACCATGAAAATCAGTGTACGTCCCTGCATCATGCGCTGCTGTCCCCTCTGCTCTCCTCTCTCCCCCCTCACCCCCTCCTTCCTGCCTGTCAGTTCCCTCTGTCAGTTTTCTTGTACGGTTTTCATTTAATCAGTACACTTTTTGTCTGAAAAAAAAAAAATCATAAGAACAAGACCAGAAATGCTCGGAAACAAAAGAATACATTACAATACAATACATTAGATCACTTCCGAAGTCGTATTCTGTCATACGAAGATTGTCACAAATTTAGTAATTGTCAGGTCACCTTGAGGCCAGGTGACAGATGCACACCGTAGGGATCAGGAGTGCACCGCAAGGTTGTGGACCCTACGGCTGACTGCTGCGGACGGGAGTCAAGGTGATAAAGAAGGCAGGGCCGCCGGAACACCAAGACAGATCCCACTGGGGGTTAGAGCATAAGATTCCCTGGGGCGCGGAGTCTAAGAGCCAGCAGGTGTTCACCAGAGCCTCTAGTGGTGAGGATGGACTGGGCTGCAACTGGCTCCAGGTTGCGACCCCCAGGGTCGCCCAGCTCACACTCACAGTAGGCAACAGGAGGATAGGGATAGTGAGGGATAAAGCCAAGGTCGGGGCCACAAGCAGACAGGAATAGTCAGGAACACGCCAATAGGTCAGGATCACAGGCAAACAGGGATAGTCAAGGACACGCCAAGGTCGGTAACAGAACAACAGAAGAGCACACGGCAGGTAACAGGAAGCCAAACACACAAAGGTTGATCAGCAGGGTTGGCCTGCAGTGCACAGGTTAATATAGAGTTCTCTGATAGGAGCTAGGGTGGAGCCATGCCAGAGGATGGATTACAAAAGCAGTCAGGTGAGGGTCGGCTGGTCTCTAGAGATGAACACATGGAGACAGGTAAACAGACAAACTATTGCATAACCCTGACAGTAATCTCTTCATTTTCAGTATGAAACTATATACCATAAGGAGCTGCGCTAAATGCACTTAATTTAGTGATTGGAAATCCTAAATCCATTAATTAAAAATCCAAAATGCATTGATACAATCAATAAGATGTGAATACAATAGTGCTCTGCCAATAAAATATGTAAACACAAAATAAATTAAATAAATAAGATATAAATACAGTAGTGCTCTGCCACCAATATGTAAACACAAAATTAATTTAAATAAATAAAAATGAAAAATGAATCCATACTAAAATGAAATAAATATGAATCAAATCAATATAAAGTTGTTGAAATAACTTATAACACATAAATTAGTGTACAACATATAATGAACAATAATTCATATTTTTATAAAAATAGTCCAAAGAGAAATCCCAGCAGATTCCACGTGTAAAAGAATCGTGAAAAATCCAGTGTTGAGTAGAATCGAACACAAATGAAAATGAGTGCTATGAAGACCAAAAGAATGCCGCCACCAATAGCTAATTATGGCCGCTTACCGGAACGATAGATCCCTGTTCAATGGGACCAAAAATCGCATGGAAAAGTGACCAGGGTAGACCCTCAAGGGAAACCAGGCAGGAACCTCTCTCTCCCAATCCTCAGGATGTTCAAGCCACGATAAATCAATCCGTATGAAAAACAAGGGAACACTCGCATAGCGTAAAACCCTTTAGACTTTATTAAATAAAAATTGCAAATAAACTCACATGTTCCGACTGTACATAGAGCGATTAAAAAGAACGAGCCGGCCGGCTCCCTACTACCGCCCGTAGTTCCGGGACTGGCGTAGAACGTGGTGACGTCAGCACGCCGTTCCTCCTAAACTATCTGAAACTATATCATTAATCTGATATTTTCAACATTTGTACAAGGCTTAACCCCCCATTCACACAGAATGTGACTTTGGAATCGTGCTACTTCAGTGCAATTTCGAAGCTGCAGGACATTGCGATTTTATCTGCGGCTTGCCGACATCTGTGCGACTTCATGCATAAAAGTCACACATAAAATCGCCAAAAATAGTGCAGGAACTATTTTGTAAATCGCGCTACTTCAAATTGTACCTATTAAGATGGTGCCAGAGAATTACATTAGATGCGACTTCAGGTATGATTTGTAAATCGCATGTTATGGTGGGAGCGGGGGCTTAGGTAGTGGCGCTTTTCTCTTCTTTTTCTGTTTATACATGGTTTGCTGGTGGGAGCCTCCCCAGATCCTGCTTGGAAGAGAGACTGCTGAAGCTGCCATAATGTGAACTTCATAACTTTTTATGGACTTTTCTCAAGGAATAAAAAAACTCCTTTCATATGTTTGTCTTTTTTTTTTGTTTATGGCAGTTGCACCAGTGTCCCCTTTTTTTGTACCTGGGTATGTTTAGGGTGCTTATGCCCTTTACAAATCTCTTTTCAGTTACTATTGTCTCCTCACCGCTAGTTTTAACCCTTTGATTGCGGCACTAGTTCACAGCAATCATGTGCATTGTACGTAGTTGCAGGATGCCTGCTGCGGCTATGGCACGTGTACATCCCTGGCAGCTGCCTCTGCAACTAAAAGGGGGGAGGGGGGGGGTGGATGAGGAACAGTAAAATTGTGGCCTAATGGTTTTTACTGCCCCTCAACTGGACCAATATTCATGGAAAACTGATGATCTGTTTCACAGGTGCACACAATTCCTGACATGTTGGGTATCTGCTTACTCGGCACAGCCTAATCTTTTATATTTTTACCAAAAATTGGTTAATATATTGCATTTGTGTGCCCTAAAATTATTGTTAGTGTATTTTCTACAGAAATTTTGCATTTCATAAATCATTACGCTAATATCGCGTGATCTAACAATTGAAACTACCACTATTTTATTCTCTGGGGTGCCTGCTTTCAGAAAATATATAATGTTTGGGAGTTTTATATAATTTTCAGATTTAAAACCGCTTTCACACTGAGGGCGTTTTGCAGGCGCTATAGCGTTAAAAATAGCGCCTGCAATCTGCCCTCAAACAGCTGCTCCATTGTGGAAAAGTCCTGCCAGCAGCTTCTTTGGAGCGGTGTGTTTACCGCTCCTCCACCGCTGCTCCCCACTGAAATCAATGGGGCCGCGCGGTTGTACCGTCAGCAAAACGTCACTATTGCGGCACATGGCGGGCAGTTTTAACCCTTTATCGGCCGCTAGCGGGGGTTAAAAGCGTCCTGCTAGCGGCCAAAATGCACCGCAAATCCGATGGTAAAACACCGCTACAAATAGCGGCATTTTACTGCCGACGCTATGGGCGGCACAGTGTGAAAGGGGTCTTAAATAATTTTTACCTTTTTTAAACGCATTGGAAAAGTTGAAAAAATGGCCCTGGGAGCAAAAGAGATATTTAGGAAAAGCCAAGAGAGGTAGCCAGCCACATGAGCGGGGGGGGGGGGGGGGGGAGAGGGGGGGAATTGGGTATTCTTCATCTGCTTGAGTTATAGAAAACTTTAGAAATTGGAATTCTCTCTGAAGTTTTATTCTTGGGAAATCCTCAATTGATGAATGATTGGATGCTGGCCAGTATTTGCTCACTGCCCCGCCCGGCCCTTTATTACCTCTGGGGCACCATTAGTTGCGCTCCGGAATGGAGCTTTAGGATATGACCATTTGCAGAAGCCTCCAGGTTTGTTCTTGACTTGTATGATAATCACATTACAGAGAAATGACAATTCATCAAAATCTCCACAGCTCACCAGCACACTGCAGCACTCGCACTGGCACAACCGCCCCAACTGAATGTTCCCATTAAAGCCGGTGGGATTTGCTGCCACCGTACAAGCGGCGAGGGCTCTGCAATTTCTGGGATGAATGACAACTTGAAAATATTGACTTCTATGATGTTTAATCATTCATGTTTCAGCAACACAAACCACGAACAATAAAATAAAGTTTAAAAACTTATGAAGTTATTAGTCCATTTTTGCCTCTTCTGTTCTCTTCAAAAAATTCTCCAGCAAACTTCCAAACACTTCTGTTGGAGACAATAAAGCCCATCTCCAGGGAAAAGTAATTTTCAACATTTGTCAGTAATATATTACCTTTTTCTGCCCTAAGAGCTCGGACAAATTACACTATATTGCAAAAAGTATTTGGACGCCTGCCTTCACACGCACATTAACTTTAATGGCATCCCAGTCTTAGTCCGTAGGGTTCAATATTGAGTTGGCCCATCCTTTACAGCTATAACAGCTTCAACTCTTCTGGGAAGGCTGTCCACAAGGTTTAGGAGTGTGTCTATGGGAATGTTTGACCATTCTTCCAGAAGTGCATTTTTTAGGTCAGGAACTGATGTTGGATGACAAGGCCTGGCTCACAGTCCCCATTCTAATTCATCCCAAAGGAGTTCTATTGGGTTGAGGTCAAGACTCTGTGCAGGCCAGTCAAGTTCCTCCACCCCTAACTCGCTCATCCATGTCTTTATGGATCTTGCCTTGTGCCCTGTTGCACAGTCATGTTAGAATAGGAAAGGGCCATCCCCAAACTGTTCCCACAAAGTTAGGAGCATGAAATTGTCTAGTTATGCTGACGCCTTAAGGGTTCCATTCACTGGAACTAAGGGGCTAAGCCCAACCCCTGAAAAACAATCCCCATCCACCAAATGATTTTGACCCATGCACAAAGCATGGTCAAACATTCCCATAAACACACTCCTAAACCTTGTGGACAGCCTTCCCAGAAGAGCTGAAGCTGTTATAGCTACAAAGGGTGGGCCAACACAATATTGAACCATACGGACTAAGACTGGGATGCCATTAAAGTTCATGTGCGTGTAAAGGCAGGTGTCCCAGTACTTTTGGTAATATAGTGTATTTTCTTCTTGTTTGGTTTGACATTTTCTGCTAAAGTAAACTTTTAGAAGCTTCAACTGCAGAATTTCCTGTGCAGGGGACCAGACACCTGTGATTGCTGCATGGACAGAACGAGACCAGTCCCCTTTAATGCCCCTTGAAGTTTTTTTTTAATCTACTGCATTGACGCGAACACTCCTGTAACATCCAGACTTTGGAACTTGACCGCTGTTCTGTTTCAAATTCTGCTGACCTACTGACTTGGCGCCATCTGCAGGCAGCTTAACTCAATAAAACACAGAAGTTGAATTCAACACAATTTTACTTCAGCTAATTGCAGTACGGAGGATGTTTTTCCAGTCTTTTGGCAATGACTTTGCTAAAACCTGTCTCTGCGAAGTACTAACACCATAGCTGTAAGGTAAACTGGATTTCTAGCATCAAACAACCAGTGCGGATTCATGCTCATGTTTGTGCACATTGCACACATGCTAATATTAATGAGCAAAAGACCAATGTTACTTATGCAGTGTCGGTTCATGTTTATTGTGCATTCATGCACAAGCAAGTGCGCATACCAATTAGCACCTGCCACCCAGTGGCCCATTTAAACTAGTCTATTACTATGAGCAGTTGCTGAATGGTCCTCAGCAACGTCCTGTGTTCCCAAGACCTGATCTGCTTTACCTGCTTACTTGTGTATGACCCGGCTTGCCTTTTAAATTCGCTTCCAATACCTACTACTACTCTGCTACTCTGACCTTGGCTTGTTTATTGCATCTGATCTGCCTGCTGACTCTGTACCGCATTGCCTGGCTGTTAATGACCTTGGCTTATCTTCTGGCTTTGCCTGCTGATTCGGTGCCTCACTGCCCTGTTGCCACTGACTGCTGCTTGTCTCCTGGCCCTGCTTCCATCCCGCACTCTGGTGCCAAGCTGCTCCTTCATCCTGTTCCGAGGACTACCAGCTCTACCCAACTACAGAGTGGACATCACCAGCTAGCTGCTATGGCACTCATGCCACTCCTTGCCCTTTCACACTCTGTCTCCATCTTCAGGAGTGTTGTACAGGAGGTGAGAGGCTTCCACAACATTCCAGTCTTCCCCAGGTACGTGATAATAGCTCCCAACTGTCGCTGATTTTGAGGGACTGTCCCTGATTTGGAACAAAGCCCCTCTGACCCTCTTTCCTTCTTATTGGTTCCTCATTTTTGTCTGACCTATATAGTTGTATATAAAATGCACTTATTACCTTTCAAAAAGTTTTTCCCAGTGCTAAACCTTTCAACCATATTCTAAATTGTTGCATCTGTACATTTCAAAAGCCAGTATAAAGGAGTAGTAGTTAAAAAAAAAAGCACTTGTGGGTTTAACTCTGTTTTGTATTATTCTCCTTTAGGGGGCATGGCAGAGGATGTCCTAAGCCTACATACTTTTTCTAATAGGTGTCCCTTGTTCCCATCTCAAAAAGGTGGGAGGTATGCTAACACTGACTATGGGAACATGGAAGAAATAGGGAGGGTCTAGTGTAGCATCCTCCCAGACAGGTTGTTAGGATGGTTAGGTAATTTTTATTTTTTTTGGCTCCTCTGTAATCAGTGGAGCAGCTTGCAATTGCTTTGGGCTATTCTAGGCTCTGCCGCCTTGAGGATTCTACAATGTAATGGGCTGGAAAGGTAAATCAGCAACCTGAATATTTATACTGTCTCAGTAAACCCCTGAGGGAGGGTGCCTGGAAGCTGGCTGGGGAGTGGGGTCTGAAGTTACTGGGTTTTTGTCCAGGAGGAGAAGTTCCCAGCCTGAAGTTACTGCCCTTGTAAGCAGCCCAGCTGAAATTCTACCTGTGCTCATTGAGGTCCCAACTATGCTAAAGCTGGGGAGCATTTTTGCTGAAAATCTCTAGAACTAATCACGGAATGTCACAGGGGATCTGATCTGGAGAGTTCCCTGGGGAAAATTTTGACTGATATTGGAAGGAGGCATCCAAGTATCCAGGGACATTGTGAGTTCAGGCCTGAGTGCAGGATCCTGGTGACTGTTGCTAGTGCTTGCCTGGTCTAAGATATTTCTAATGGTGTCTCAATGCTGTCCATTTTCCGCGACTGTCCTAGGGATTATCAACAGGGTGTCCTCTCATTACTGTTCAGTGCAAATGGAGTATCCTACAGCTCCCTATGCCCTATCCAAGTTCATTTAGCAATAAATACAAAAAGAAGCAACCCCCTAGACTGTTTGCTGAGCCAAAAAGAGTGACTGCTGCTCTGTGCCTGGCTGCCGTTACACTAGGGAAAGAAACCTGTGGCAAATCGGTGGCCATTGGGGGACTGAGCACTGCACGAGCTAGGACTGAACGAACTAGCACTAAACAGAAGAAGAGGACTGAGGAAGATACCAAGTCCCATAAGTAAACATTTTAGTGTCTCTATACCACCACTAGATGTCAGC
Source organism: Lithobates pipiens (assembly GCF_037356315.1). Classification (NCBI taxonomy): domain Eukaryota; kingdom Metazoa; phylum Chordata; class Amphibia; order Anura; family Ranidae; genus Lithobates; species Lithobates pipiens. The sequence goes on along the minus strand of NW_027507787.1, from coordinate 158,642,790 downwards.
ATACTACAGAAAAATAACAATGCAGTTCGATACAACACAAGAAAAATACACACAAGGAGTACAGAACAACCCCCTTCTATAATTGATTTTCTTTCCCTTCTTACCTGGTACTCATCTGAAGGCCATATGTCACCATATTCTTTGCTTGTATCATTGGGAAACTCACTCTTTCAGGGTTTTACAACCAGCCCCCCTAATGGGCCCCGAAGCTCAGGCAAGAAAGTATATAGGTGGCGCTTCCTCTACAAAAAAAAAGCTCCGGCCACCACCAAACTTGCAAAGTGGGCGGTGACAGAGAAGTAGGGGGATTCTCTGTACCTGCCTGTCTCCGCTCACCTTGTGTGACTCATTGCATTTCAGGAGGTGAAAGAGAAGAAAATTGCAGTCCCCCCCCCCCCACCCCCCCGTCTCCTCAGTCCCGCCTCTCGCGCTGCTGCTTATCTACTTGGTGTGACTCATTGCATAGAGGGCGGTGAGAGAGAGAAGCAAGAAAACCTGCCCCTTTTGTTGCTGCCCGGCTCTGCTCACCACCGACCTCATGTGGCTGCATTTCAAAAATACATTTGATGATGTACTGTGCCCCCCATTCACTCCTGCACAACATGCTTATGAGCTTTTTTGTTTTTTTTGCTTGCGTGTTTGTCAAGCAACAAAAAAGGCAGCCTGTTCACTTGAATGGGATGTCCTACACACAGCAAACACACCTAAGTAGTTCCTGCGCCTTTTTTTGGCAATGTTTTTTGTAATGATGTTATGGTGCCTTAATGTTATGTTAATATTATGGTGCCTTGCGTTACATAGCTGGTAAGGTTCAATAAAGACAGCAGTCCATCCAGTTGAACCTAAGTGTGTGTATTTATATCAAAAGCATTTCCATTATCTCTGTATATTGCATTTGTTAAGATGCCCATCTAAGAGTTTTTTTTTTTTTTAAATATCAACACTTCCCAGTGACACCACCAGTTGTGGAAGGGACGTGCCCCATTGACACCTGCTGTGATTGTACACAACGGGAGTCTTTCAGCAGACCACAGCCAATGATTTATGGCTGGGACCTACCGATCAGCTGTGTTCAGTCACAGCCCAAAGCCCTATGTTGATAAACACAGGGCTCTGTACAGAGGGAATGATCTCTCCTTTTCTGATCCCTGCAATGTGGGGATCAGAAACAAAGAGTTTTGTTTTGTTTTTTGCTTTTTTTATAAAAAGCAGCACATAGAACACACATTACTCATTGTTAGGCACACATTGAACCCCTTGATCTCTCTAGATGTTAACCACTTCCCAGTGTAATTAGTACAGAGACAGTGTATAGTAATAGCACTGATCACTATAAAAATGTCACTGGTGACACCCCCGCGTCAGTGTCAGATTTTCCGTCGCACTATTATAGTCCCATTATAAGTCGCTGATCACCGCAATTACTAGTATAACATGAATAAATAAATCCAGTATATACAGTGCCTTGCGAAAGTATTCGGCCCCCTTGAACTTTTCAAACTTTTGCCACATTTCAGGCTTCAAACATAAAGATATAACATTTTTATTTTTTGTGAAGAATCACCAAGTGGGACACAATTGTGAAGTGGAACGAAATCTATTGGATTTTTGAAACTTTTTTTAACTAATAAAAAAATGAAAAGTGGGGCGTGCAAAATTGACCCCCTTGCGTTAATACTTTGTAGAGCCACCTTTTGCTGCGATTACAGCTGCAAGTTGCTTGGGGTATGTCTCTATCAGTTTTGCACATCGAGAGACTGGAATTCTTGCCCATTTTTCCTTGTAAAATAGCTTGAGCTCAGTGAGGTTGGATGGAGAGCGTTTGTGAACAGCAGTTTTCAGCTATTTCCACAGATTCTCGATTGGATTCAGGTCTGGACTTTGACTTGGCCATTCTAACACCTGGATACGTTTATTTGTGAACCATTCCTTTGTAGATTTTGCTGTATGTTTGGGATCATTGTCTTGTTGGAAGATAAATCTCCGTCCCAGTTTCAGGTCTTTTGCAGACTCCAACAGGTTTTCATCCAGAATGGTCCTGTATTTGACTGCATCCATCTTCCCCTCAATTTTAACCATCTTCCCTGTCCCTGCTGAAGAAAAGCAGGCCCAAACCATGATGCTGCCACCACCATGTTTGACAGTGGGGATGGTGTGTTGAGGGTGATGAGCTGTGTTGCTTTTACGCCAAACATATAGTTTTGCATTGTGGGCAAAAAGTTCGATTTTGGTTTCATCTGACCAGAGCACCTTCTTCCACATGTTTGGTGTGTCTCCCAGGTGGCTTGTGGCAAACTTTAGACGAGACTTTTTATGGATATCTTTGAGAAATGGCTTTCTTCTTGCCACTTTTCCATAAAGACCAGATTTGTGCAGTGTACGACTGATTGTTGTCCTATGGACAGACTCTCCCACCTCAGCTGTAGTTCTCTGCAGTTCATCCAGAGTGATCATGGGCCTCTTGGCTGCATCTCTGATCAGTCTTCTCCTTGTCTGAGCTGAAAGTTTAGAGGGACGCCCAGGTCTTGGTAGATTTGCAGTGGTCTGATATTCCTTCCATTTCAAAATGATTGCTTGCACAGTGCTCCTTGGGATGTTTAAAGCTTGGGAAATCTTTTTGTATCCAAATCCGGCTTTAAACTTCTCCACAACAGTATTACGGACCTGCCTGGTGTGTTCCTTGGTCTTCATGATGCTCTCTGCGCTTTCAACAGAACCCTGAGACTATCACAGAGCAGGTGCATTTATACAGAGACTTGATTACACACAGGTGGATTCTATTTATCACCATCAGTCATTTAGGACAACATTGGATCATTCAGAGATCCTCGCTGAACTTCTGGAGTGAGTTTGCTGCACTGAAAGTAAAGGGGCCGAATAATTTTGCACGCACCACTTTTCTGTTTTTTATTTGCTAAAAAAGTTTAAATTATCCAATAGATTTCGTTCCACTTCACAATTGTGTCCCACTTGTTGGTGATTCTTCACAAAAAATTAAAATTTTATATCTTTATGTTTGAAGCCTGAAATGTGGAAAAAGGTTGAAAAGTTCAAGGGGGCCGAATACTTTCGCAAGGCACTGTATACCATAGTTTTTAGGCACTATAATTTTCACGCAAACCAACCAATATGTACCGAATTTATTGGTGTATAACACGCACCCAAGTTTAGGAGGGAATTTTAAAGAGAAAAACTTAAGGAAAAAACTTACATTTAAATGCCCATCAATGCAGCCTTGTCCAGTGGCATTGATGCCTTGTCAGTGTCACTTCATGTTTAAATATGGCGCCGACGAGATACACAGAGCCGGTCCTGTGTATGTCAGCTCCTCTCGCAGTCGCGCCCAGTCCCACCCTATGATGGACATAACACAGGTCCAATAGCGTTACTGGGCGTGACTGTGAGCGGAGCCGAGCACCGCCGAAATACACATAGCCGAGTGTACTCTGCTAGGCTCAGCTCCTCTCGGCTCTGCTCACAGTCTCGCCCAGTCCCTGTGTGTCCATCAAAGGGCGGGACTGGGTGGGATTGTGAGCGGAGTTGAGAGGAGGCAAGCCTAGCAAAGTACACTCAGCTATGTGTTTATATTGGCGGCGCTCGCTCCTCCACTCACAATCAGCGGAGGATTGGCATATAACGCGCACCCACAATTTTCCTCTGATTTTGAGGGGAAAAAGTGCATATTATAGGCCAATAAATACTTATGATTTATTTATTTTTTATCAAAGACATGTAGCAGAATACAGTTTGGCCAAAATATATGATGAAATTACATTTTTTTTTTTTAATGATTTATAGCAGAATGTAGAAAATATTGGGTTTTTTTTCCAAAGTTTTCTGTCTTTTTTCCTTTTTATATACTAATAATAAAAAAAAAACAGTGGTAACCAAATACCACCAAAGGTTTCTGTGCAAAAAAATCATGTAAATTTTGGTTGGGTACAGTGTGACATGACGATGCAATTACAAGTTAAAGTAGCACAGTAATAAATAGCAAAAAATGGCCTGGTCAGGAAGGGGGTATAACCTTCCAGAGCTTAAGTGGTTAAGGTTAAACTGATTCTCCTCCAAACTTCATTGATTAGCCGTGGATGTCGTTAAGAAATAATGTCACTGCAAGAGCGACACGCGTTTTCGGGGCCTTATTGATTACAGAGTTGCATTAAATTGTATCTTTTATATCTGTCTCGAGTTCTGCTATAATGGGAAGAAAAAGAGGAAAGGGGAAAAAAAAAAAAAGCGACACTGAACTTTAAAACAAAGCTGCTGCCATAGAGACCGTATTTGACCAGATCAAGTCATGTGACTTGGCTGCGTATAGTTTTAAATGGAGAGAGTCCCCGGTATGGATGCTAACAGCTCAGCCGGTCTGCATGTACTGGCTGGTAATAGGACAGACGGAGGAGACCCCGAGACAAACAGCGGGACACTCGGTAAGAAAAAAAATTAACGAGAAGAAAAATACACGAAGAAGTAAAAACTTTGCTTTAAAACTTTTGCCAAGTTGTAGACAAAAGCGGATCCCTTCAGTGTTTTGTATTTTATTGAGCGCCTCAAATTAATTATGCAGCTATTCCCGGGAGCGCGGCCGCCAACTCTACAGCCTGGGGACTGCACAGGGGGGATTTCAGCATCCGCACGGTTTAAACGGGGCCCATACGGAGATTGTGAATTAATTCAGATTTGCTGCATGCTTGTTCCAGATCAGTGACTACAGAGATAGCCAGATAGTTCTCATTTAGAGAAGGAATGGCATTTTCAGCAATTTAAATAAAGCTCAGCTTGGTGTTCATTTGGCATCTTATCATGCCTGTCATCATGTCACAGGGGTGGTGCTAAACAATCATAGGCCTATATGACCTCCACAATATTTTCAGAAATTGGAAAGAGAGTTTGAGAAAGTTTAATCACTTGAAGACCAGGCCCTTTCTGACACCTTGTGTTTGCAAGTAAAAAAACTGTAATTTTTTTCTAGAAATTTACTTCCAACCCCAAACATATATTTTTTTAACAGAGAACCCTATAAGTAAATAAATGCAATTTTTAATTTTTTTTTAAATACACTTTAATGAATTTTATTGCAAAAAAATAAATATATATATATATATATATATATATATATATACACCCCAATTTTTGGTAAAATATAAAGGATGATGTTATGCCGAGTAAATAAATACTTAACATGTCACGCTTTAAAATTGTGCACCCTTGTGGAATGATGACAAACGAATTTTAACAGATTACCAGTTTAGAGTTACAAAGGGGGTCTACTAGAATTATTGCTCTCACTATAAGGTTTGCAGTGATACCATACATACAGTGGTGTGAAAAAGTGTTTGCCCCCTTCCTCATTTCCTGTTCCTTTGCATGTTTGTCACACTTAAGTGTTTCGGAACATCAAACCAATTTAAACAATAGTCAAGGACAACACAAGTAAACACAAAATGCAATTTGTAAATGAAGGTGTTTATTATTAAAGGTGAAAAAAAATCCAAACCATCATGGCCCTGTGTGAAAAAGTGATTGCCCCCCTTGTTAAAACATACTATAACTGTGGTTGTCCACACCTGAGTTCAATTTCTCTAGCCACACCCAGGCCTGATTATTGCCACACCTGTTCACAATCAAGGCATCACTTAAATAGGAGCTGCTTGACACAGTAAGGTCCACCAGAAGATCCTTAAAAGCTACACATCATGCCGAGACCCAAAGAAATTCAGGAACAATTGAGAAAGAAAGTAATTGAGATCTATCAGTCTGGAAAGGGTTATAAAGCCATTTCCAAAGCTTTGGGAATCCAGCGAACCACAGTGAGAGCCATTATCCACAAATGGCGAAGACATGGAACAGTGGTGAACCTTCCCAGGAGTGGCCGGCCGCCCAAAATTACCCCAAGAGCGCAGTGACGACTCATCCAAGAGGTCACAAAAGACCCCACAACAACGTCCAAGGAACTGCAGGCCTCACTTGCCTCAGTTAAGGTCAGCGTTCATGCCTCCACCATCAGGAAAAGACTGGGCAAAAATGGCCTGCATGGCAGAGTTCCAAGGAGAAAACCACTGCTGAGCAAAAAGAACATCAAAGCTCGTCTCAATTTCTCCACAACACATCTTGATGATCCCCAAGACTTTTGGGACAACATTCTGTGGACCGATGAGACAAAAGTGGAACTCTTTGGAAGGTGTGTGTCCAAGTATATCTGACGTAGAAGGAACACTGCATTTCATAAAAAGAACATTATACCAACAGTAAAATATGGTGGTGGTAGTGTGATGGTCTGGGGCTGTTTTGCTGCTTCAGGACCTGGAAGACTTGCCGTGATAAAAGGAACTATGAATTCTGCCGTCTACCAAGAGATCCTGAAGGAGAATGTCCGACCATCTGTTCGTATACTCAAGCTGAAACGAACTTGGGTTCTGCAGCAGGACAATGATCCTAAACACACCAGCAAGTCCACCACCGAATGGCTGAAGAAAAACAAAATGAAGACTTTGGAGTGGCCTAGCCAAAGTCCTGACCTGAATCCTATTGAGATGTTGTGGTATGACCTTAAAAAGGCCGTTCATGCTCGAAAACCCTCTAATGTAACTGAATTAGGACAATTTTGCAAAGATGAGTGGGCCAAAATTCCTCCAGGACGCTGTAAAAGCCTCATTGCACGTTATCGCAAACGCTTGGTTGCAGTTGTTGCTGCTAAGGGTGGCCCAACCAGTTATTAGGTTTAGGGGGCAATCACTTTTTCACACAGGGCCATGATGGTTTGGATTTTTTTTCACCTTTAATAATAAACACCTTCATTTACAAATTGCATTTTGTGTTTACTTGTGTTGTCCTTGACTATTGTTTAAATTGGTTTGATGTTCCGAAACACTTAAGTGTGACAAACATGCAAAGGAACAGGAAATGAGGAAGGGGGCAAACACTTTTTCACACCACTGTATCATGTGTGGTGCGAACACATCTACATACGTGTGTGCAACCTATGTTTACGTTCGCCTATGAGCACGAGCATGGGGGCACTTTAACCACTTCAATACAGGGCACTTTCGCCCCCTTCCTTCCCAGCCCAATTTTCAGCTTTCAGCGCTCTAGCGCTTTCAGTGACAATTGCGCGGTCATGCTACACTGTACCCAAATGAAATTTTTATCATTTTGTTCGCACAAATAGAGCTTTATTTTGGTGGTATTTATTCACGACTCCGTTTTTTATTTTTTGCGATATAAGCGCAAAAAAGCGGAAATTTGGAAAAAAAAAACAATATTTTCTTTTTTCTACTTCAATAAAAATCCAATAAAATCAAATTTTGTCATAAATTTAAGCCAAAATGTATTCTGCTACATGTTTTTGGTAAAAAAAAATCGGTTAAGTGTATAATAATTGGTTTGTGTGATCACGGACATATGTACGCAAATGATCATGTACATATGTGTGCAGGTGATCACGTACATATGTGTGCAGATAATCATTGGGACATGTGATTTTAGTGGGACATATGTGGGGGACATGTTTTTATTATTAGGGACATGTGTTTTTATTATTTGGGGACATGTATGTTTTGGGGACATGTGTGGGGACATTGTGTTTATACTGTGTGATGTGTTTACTGTGTGGTGTGTTTACTGTGTACACTAGACTGGTGATCAGTGAGTAAAAAGCTGTAAAAAGCAGCTCATACTCACTGATCAGCAGCCGGCTGCAGCGATCTGCTCTCCTCTCCTCAGCGATGACTTCTGTGTGAGGAGAGGAGGAGCCGATTGCCTAGCAACCGGCTGTTTGTTTACATCACATGACGGCCGTGATTGGACACGGCCGTCATGTGATCAGGAGGGCCAATCACAGAGCCCTCCTGCCGATCTGAGATGCGCCGTGTCTGGGTGACACGGGCGCATCGGGATCGCGCCGCTGCGCGGGCGCGCGCGCGCGCGATCCCGCTACTCCTGAATGACGTTCCTGAACGTCATATCAGGAGTAGGCGGCTCCCACCCGGCCGTATATGTGCATTGGCCGGGTGGGAAGTGGTTAAATAGAGCAGGCGCTTTCGTCCGGGAGGCCTTCCCTGGACATCCTCGTGTTTACTTCCGCTGTCTCCCCCGGAGACAGGCAAACACAGATCGCTGTAAACTGCCAATCACAGCGGCCGTTTACAACGCGATCGGCGTGTCCAATGTGAGATGATCTCATATGTAAACATATGAGATCATCTCTCAGTGCCGCTCTCCCTCCTCACACAGACAGCGTGTGAGAGGGGAGAGATGAACGGCTGCAGTGGCCGTAAGTGAAAAAAAAAAAGTTAAAAAAAGTGCCATCCGCCCCAGTGCCACCTGCCCCCAGTGCCACCTGTTAGTGCTAATTGTCCCCAGTGCCACCTGTTAGTGCCATCTGTCCCCAGTGCCACCTGTTAGTGCCATCTGTCCCCAGTGCCACCTGTTGTCAGTGCCATTTGTCCCCAGTGCCATCTGTCATCAGTGCCACGTGTCATCAGTGCCACATAGTGCCATCTGTCATCAGTGTCACATATTAGTGCCATCTGTCATCAGTGCCACGTACCAGTGCCATTTGTCATCAGTGCCACGTGCCATCTGTTGTCAGTGTCACGGGTCATCAATGCCACTTATCAGTGCCATCAGTCATCAGTGTCACGCGTCATCGGTGCCACGTATTAGTGCCATCTGTCATCGGTGCCACGTATTAGTGCCATGTGTCATCAGTGCCACGTATAAGTGTCATCATTGCCACGTATCAGTGCCATCTGTCATCAGTGTCACATGTCATTGTCCTGGTGCTCCAGGGCCTTCAAAAGTGTAATAGGTAGTCAACAAGTTAGATGTGTAATTTATGCTCCTAGAACACCTGCTGGCGCTCCCTGCATGTTGGGCCTCTCTACGTGGCCAGGCTGTGAAAAAGTCCCACACATGTGGTATTGTAATACTCAGGAGGAGTAGCAGAATTTTTTGGGGGGTGTCATTTGTGGTATACACATGCCATGTGAGAAAAATAACCTATTACAATGACAATTTTGTGGGAAAAAAATAAAAAAAATAAAAAATCTTAATTTTGCAAAGAATGGTGGGAAAAAAATGACAACATCAAAAAGCTCACCATGCCTCTTACTAAATACCTTGGAATGTCTATTTTCCAAAAAGGGGTCATTTGGGGGGTATTTGTACTTTCCTTGCTTGTTTGGGTCACAAGAAGTGAGATAGGCCACCAGTACATCAGGTGTGATCAATTTTGTGCGATTTGCACCACAGCTTGTAGAGACTCTAACTTTCACAAAGACCAAATAATATCCACTAATTTGGGTTATTTTTACCAAAGATGTGTAGCAGTATAAATTGTGGCCAAAATTTATGATGAAAAATGTATAATTTGCATAATTTTGTCACAGAAACAAAGAAATATGCGTTTTTTTTCCAAATTTTCGGTCTTTTTTCATTTATAGCGCAAAAAATAAAAACCCCAGAGGTGATCAAATACCACCAAAAGAAAGCTCTATTTGTGGGAAAAAAAGGACAAAAAATTCATTTGAGTACAGTGTTGCATGACTGAGTAATTGTCATTCAAAGTGTGAGAGCACCGAAAGCTGAAAATTGGTCTGGGCAGGAAGGGTGTTTAAGTGCCCTGTAAGCAAGTGGTTAATATGTTTTTTTTTTTTAACTTTTATTGCTGCCCTAAGACATGTCAATTATGATAACAAGATAACAATAAAGCATGACAGGCCCTTTTTTTGGAGACATATGGGGTCTCTGCTCTACCCATGAAAGCATCAGATAAAGAAAAAAATAGAAAAACATTGATCTCCCTAACCTAATCAAAAGTGATAAAAATGCTCATTGCTTCTGGTCTCCTAGACCAGGGGTCTCCAAACTTACACCACACTTGGTATAAGGTGGAAGAATAGTGCCCCATTGTTGATGTCAGTTGGCAGAATAGTGTCTAGTATCAGTGGAAGGAATAGTGCCACAAAGGCCAGATAAAGTCAAGCAAAGGGCTGCATCCGGCCCTTGGGCAACAGTTTGGAGACCACTGTCCTAGACTAGTGTTTCTCAACTCCAGCCCTTAAGGCGCCCCAACAGGTCATGTTTTCAGGATTTCCCTCAGATGAAACAGCTGTGGTAATTACTAAGGTAGTGAAACTGATCAAATCGCCTGTGCAAAATAAAGGAAAGCCTGAAAACATGACCTGTTGGGGCGCCTTGAGGACCGGAGTTGAGAAACCCTGTCCTAGACCATGGAGATGATTGGGGACGTTCTGGTCTTTGATGAACTCTATAGCCATCCACATCAACCGCAGGATCGTATCCTGCACTCCGCGGTGGGACAGGTAGGCCTGGAAAACAAGAAAAAGGCACTAGAGAGCTGCGGGAACAGATAACACCCCCCCCCCCAGTTAATACCGGTGTTATGGCTGACAGCTGCCGCCATGGCCCCGGTATAACCACTTGAATACAATGAGGTATGTGTACAAGATTGTGTTTAAAAACAGAAGAAATTGAAAGAAAATGTTTAGTCAAATTTTTTTTAAACCCCCCAAGGAATCCAAACACTTTTGTTTTTTGTATGGGGTCTGTCTTACAAATGCATACCAGACCTGAAGGGTATAAATAAGAAGGAAACTTTTTGCCCTCTCATTGACTCGGTGATCACAGTGCAGGGCGCATGCAAAGGGCAGGAAGTCTATTGACGGCCTCCTGGCAAAGTAGGTCTGTGCTGTAGCCGTCATTCGGCTATAGCGCGGATCTGAAGGGGTAATTTTTACAATTTAACCTTTAAATATTATAATTCTCTTTTTAATCAGCCCTGACTTTTGAGACAGTGAAAGGGACTAAGGACACAGCTTCCCCAGTCCCTTTCTCAGCAGCCTCAGCTTCACTGAAAATGAATGGACAGGAGACAGAGGCTCCCGTTTATTCATAAACTGAAGCAGAGTAAACGCAGTTTACAATGCTCAGTAATGAATGGACAGGCAGAGTTCACGGACTGTGCATTCAGAAAAGGAAGTTGCTGTTAAATAACAGATTTACTGGCTCCTTCCTTCCGCTTTCCATCCTGACAGATCTGGGATGAGGGGGGACAGGAGTATGAGCTAAAAGAGGTCACAGGGGGACAGTCCGGGTTGATCGTTGTGGCAATGGGGGCAGTTACAAGCATTACAAGCACCAATCTCCCTGTATAGCTTTCAATAAAGCAGTTGGGAGCCGTAAGAGGGAGAGGAAGAGAAGCGGCTGTCAGTTGCTTTATTGAAAGTCACACAGGGAGAACTGTGTTTGTAACTGCCCCCAGATCACCTGTAAGGCTGCCTGGGCCCACCGCACCCCCCCCCCCACACCCCCCTTTACTTCCAGGAGTGCCTATCAGAGTTCCCATTCGTCCCAGAAATGCCCATCACAGTCCCATCTTACATTCAGGATAGCCTATCAGAGCCACCCTCTTACTTCCAGGAGTGTCCACCACCAGCCCCCCCCCCCTTACATCCAGGAGTACCCATCAGGACCACCCCCTTATTTCCAGGAGTGCCCATCAACATCCCCCCTCCTATCAATGGGGTGCCCATCAGGGCCACCTCCTTATATCTTATATATGAAAACTGGCTACAAGGGCGAGTTCAGAGGGTGGTGATAAATGGGGAATACCCGGAATGGTCAGGGGTGGGTAGTGGGGTCCCCCAGGGTTCTGTGCTGGGAATAATCCTATTTAATTTGTTCATAAATGCCCTGGAGGATGGGGTAAACAGTTTAATCTCTGTATTTGCGGACGATACTAAGCTAAGCAGGACAATAACTTCTCCGCAGGAGGTGGAAACCTTGCAAGAAGATCTGAACAAATTAATGGGGTGGGCAACTACATGGAAAATGAGGTTTAATGTAGAAAATTGTAAAAGAATGCATTTGGGTGCAAAAATATGAATGCAATCTATACACTGGGGGACAACCTCTGGGGGAATCTAGGATGGAAAAGGACCTGGGGGTCCTAGTAGATGATAGGCTGAGCAATGGCATGCAATGCCAAGCTGGTGCTAACAAAGCAAACAGAATATTGGCATGCATTAAAAAAGGGATTAATTCCAGAGATAAAACGATAATTCTCCCGCTCTACAAGACTCTGGTCTGGCTGCACCTGGAGTATGCTGTCCAGTTCTGGGCAGCAGTCCTCAGGAAGGATGTGCTGGAAATGGAGCGAGTACAAAGAAGGCAACACAGCTAATAAAGGGTCTGGAGGATATTAGTTATGAGGAAAGGTTGCAAGCACTGAACTTATTCTCTCTGGAGAAGAGACATTTGAGAGGGGATATGATTTTAATTCACAAATATCGTACTGGTGACCCGACAATAGGGATAAAACTTTTTCACTGAAGGGAGTTCAACAAGAAACGTGGCCACTCATTAATATTAGAAGAAAAGAGGTTTAACCTTAACCACTTGCTTACTGGGCACTTAAACCCCCCTCAGTCCCAGACCAATTTTCAGCTTTCAGCGCTGATGCACTTTGAGTGACAATTACGCGGGCATACAACACTGTACCCAAATGAAATTTTTATCATTTTTTTCCCACAAATAGAGCTTTCTTTTGGTGGTATTTAGTTACAGCTCGGAGTTTTATTTTTTGCTAAACAAACAAAAAAAGATGCAAAAAAAAAAATCATGTTTTAATAGTTTGTTATAAAATTTTGCAAACGGGTCATTTTTCTCCTTCATTGAAGTGCGCTGATTAGGCGGCACTGATAGGCTGCATTGGTGGGCACTGATGGGCTGCATTGGTGGGCACTGATGGGCTGCATTGGTGGGCACTGATAGGCTGCACTGGTGGGCACTGATAGGCATAGATAAGGCGGCACCGATGGGCACAGATAAGGCGGCACTGATGGGCAAAGATGGGCACAGATAAGATGGCACGGATGGGTGGCACGGATAAGTGGCACGGATGGGTGGCACGGATGGGCACTGATAGGTACCACAGATAGATGGGACTGATGGGCACTGATAGGTGGCACTGATAGGTGGCTCTGATAGGTGGCACTGCTGGGCACTGATGGGCGGCACTGCTGGGCGGCACTGCTGGGCGGCACTGGGGTGCAGCACCTTTGAGGCAGATTTTGGGTGGCACTGTGGGTGGCACTGCTGGGTGGCACTGTGGGTGGCACTGTGGGTGGCACTGTGGGCACTATGGGCAGTGCTGGGTGGCACTGACAGGGGGGCACTTACTTTATTTCAGGATGGCACTGCGGGTGGCAGGTGGGCACTGGCAGGGGGCAGGTGTCCGCTTGAATTGCTGGCCGTGATCGTGACTGATGTCCCGAACACGGCCGCCGGCGATCGGCTTTTTTTTTTTCTCCTCGCGCTGTCAGTGCGAGGAGGAATACTAGCCGATTACCGGCTCCGTTTTATCACATGATCAGCTGTCATTGGCTGACAGCTGATCACGTGATAAGGGGTCGGGATCGACCCCTTACACGGATCGGTGATCAGGCGAGTCTCACGGACTCGCCGATCACAGAGCGCGCCGCGCGCGCCCCTCAGGGGGCGCGCAGGCCGCTCGTAACCGGGACGACGTCAATAGACGTAGTCCCGGCAATCTAGGTCCGCGCTAATGCCGTCATTCGGCAATAGCGCGGATCCCAAGTGGTTAAAGTATGTAGAGGGTTCTTTACTGTAAGAGCAGCAAGGATTTGGAATTCCCTTCCACAGGCGGTGGTCTCAGCGGGGGGCATCAATGGCTTAAAAAAAACTATTAGATAAGCAGCTGAACAACTGCAACATACAGGGATATACAATGTAATATCCAGAAGTGCTCCCCCTTACTTCCAGGAGTGCCCATCATTGTCCCCCCTAACATCCAGGAGTGCCTATAAGAAAGACTCCCCCTTACTTTCAGGAGTGCTCATCAGTGTCCCCCCTTACATTCAGGACTGCCTATCAGAGCTACCCCCTTACATCCAGGAGCACCCATTAGTGCCCCTCCCCCTTAAGTTCAGGAGTGCCCATTAAAGCCATCCCCTTATATCCAGGAGTGCCTATTATATGCCCCCTTATGTTCAGAACTGCCCATTGAAGTAAGCCCCTTACAGCCAGGAGTGCCCATCAGTGTCCCTCTTCCATTTAAGATTGTCTATCAAAGCCCCCCTTACAGCCAGAAGTGCCTTATATCCAGGAATACCTGTCAGAGTTCCCTCTTATCTCAGGTGTGGGTATCATATTCCCTCCTACATCCAGGAGTAAACATTTGGGGGGGGGGGGGGGGGGGCTGGGGGAGGGTCCTGGCTGGCTGTCAGTGGATGTGCCAGTCCTCATATTATGATACACAGATCAGCAACTAGGGGGCCAGATAAAATCTTATAGATGTGGCCATAGTTTGGAGACCCCTGCCTTATAGTCAGCAGCGGTGCGTCCAATAAGGGCGCTTGGGTGCCGCCCCCCTCTCTCCAGCCACGCCCCTATATGTATCATGGATAGATTCATGCATTGCATGAATCTATCCATGGCCGCCGCTGCCACCCCCTATTCAGGCATCCAGCCCCTTTACGGATGCCGGGCGCCTGAATTACAGCGGCGGGGGTGTTTTGAGGCACCCGATTAGAGCCATAGGCTCTAATAAGCTTCAAAAAAAGTGGACTACAAGCACAATGCATTGCTTTTGCAGTCCACCCAGATGTGTTGGAAAAGCGAAAGAATATTGAAAGAACATTGAACCGCCTTTCCGCCAATCAGGAGGTCTAATACCCGTCACCTGATTGGGTGCAGGCACAAGCAATCCCATTGGCCGCCTAGCAGGAAGAGGCGGGAAGAGACACAGGAGCCACCACCTGACCCACGCTACCCATCCCAGCTTGCCACTGTCATCCGCTGCCTGACCCGCCCCCACAATGGGGTTCCAGGCAGACAGCGGGCGGGTGTCACAGTTGGCTGCATATGATGGGCACAGCAAGGCTGCATATGATGTTTTTGTTTAAGTATTTATGGAAAGAAAAATGCTGCAAGTACGGTGTAATGCCAGATTTTTCTGTATTTTATATGCAATCTTTGGAGATAGTGACAGGGTCTCTTCAACAAGACAGTAAGACTAAGTGAAGAGTTGGCATTTTTATGTTACCTGTGCATAGTGTGGTATGCATGGATGCCAACTTCAAGGCAATGCAGAGTCTATGCTGTATCCAGGTACCTTCTCAATGCTGAACCCCCCTGGCAACAACTGCCTGTACTGGATTGATCAATTCAAAGACTTTCCTTTTTTTTCCATTGCAGTGCTCAATGTCTTTACCATCACATTGATGTCCTTTGCCGCTGTGATATTAATCATCACTGCCATCATATGCACCAGAGCCTGGCACAAGCACAGCAGGTAAGTCACATTAATTCTTCTTGAACAATCCCCACCTTGTCAGTAGTTTTTTGTATGGTACGAGATTACGTGCATTCATGGTGCTGTGGCTGTAAGCTGTTTTGTGTATCACCTTTAGTATCATATTTCCTGACTGGAGGACATCCAGCATCATCTAGTTCTTATTTCCCCAGCCACTCTCTTTCATTTATTGGATTTGAGTTTTTGCAATCATGGAGGCTAAAGCCTCGTACACACAATTGAATTGTTGGCCAACAGAGCATCAGACTTTTGCTATACTACCGGCACACAACTGTCGGCCAACAACCACGAACATAGTGATGTACTACGTGGAATTTCAGCTCTTGAGCACCACCCTTAGGGCACCTTCTGCTAATATCTTGTTTGGTGAGCATTGATTCGGAGCATGCGTGTTTGGTATTTTTTGTGATGGACTTGTGTACGCACGATAGGAAAATCTGACAACAGACCATTGTACACAGAAATTTACTAGCCTGCCATCCAACATTTGTTGGCTGAAAGTGGGACAACAATTGTCTGAAGGAGCGTACTATTGGTCGGATTTTAGACCAACAATCTGTCATCACACAATCCCCTGCCAACAATCGGATCGTGTGTACGAAGCTTTGGCATCACATGTAGATGATTGGCATGCAAACGGGAACATGCCTAGGAAAACCCATTTCTCCAGACTGACATCCACCCATCAAGGCATTTTTATTTTACATATCTCCTCTCAAGTGCCAGTCCACTGCTTGCATCAGGGCTGAGGGCTCCTGAGAGGAGTATGGCAGGAGGGTGCTGTGATTTTTTCCAGGAAGCCAAGTACAGCGTCCTGCCGGCCATGATCTGCCCGCATTACAAAGAGAAGAAGAGCGCCCGTCATTGGGTCTAAAACTAGATCTGTACTGAATACGGGAGAGTTTTATTTAAAATTATCATTGGCATGTTGGTGAGGAGGGATTAGTGATTGGGTTCCATCTAGTTCAGTGGTGGTGAACTTTCTAGATATGGGGCGCTTCAAGTGCGCCAAAGGGATATAAAATCCAGTGAGAAGTCAGTGTCAGGGAGACAGCAGACACACAAAAGGATAGAGTCAAGCCGATTGGTTTCTATGCAGTGCTGCACCAGATTTTGCACTCTCCAGTTTTAGTAACTCAACGACTATTTTACCAAAAATATTGGGACACCTGCCTTTACACACATATAACAGCTTTTGGAACAGGAAGGGGCCGTTCCCACGAAGCTGGGAGCAGGAAATTGTCTTGGTATGCGGACACCTTAAGAATTCCCTTCACTGAAATTAAGGGGCCAAGCCCAACCCCTGAAAAACATCCCTACACCACAATCCCCCCTCCACCAAATGATTTGGACCAGTGCAGAAAGCAAGGTCCATAAAGACATAGTTAAGTGAAGTTGGGGGGTGGAGGAACCTGACTGGCCTACAGCGAGTCCTGACCTCAACCCGATAGAACACCTTTGGGATGAATTAGAGTGGAGTCTGTGAGCCAGGCCTTCTCATCCAACATCAATGCATGACCTCACAAATGCACTTCTGGAAGAATGGTCAAACATTCCCATAGATCAGGGATATGCAATTAGCGAACCTCCAGCTGTTGCAGAACTACAAATCCCATGAGCAGGGGCGTAACTATAGGGGGTGCAGCAGTTGCAAACGCAACTGGGCCCTGTGATGCAGGGGGCCCATGCAGCACCCTCTACATATGGCCGGCAGCAGCATAGGCAGCTAGGGGTACCAGTGCACCATGCACACGGGTGGCTGGAGGTGGAGGGTGACTAGCAGAGCTCCATGCTCGACTATCGAACTGGCTGCTCTTTAGTTGTGCATTCCCGCATAACCTGTGTCCTCGGCCGGCTCCTCAGAGTACCCCTCTCCTGCTCCATGCATTGCCGCTCAGTCCGATGTCTGTTCTCCCCAGCCAGAGTCCTGCCCCCCCCTGAGAGGACCCCCTCCATCTCCCCCTGGGGACAGGGACCCCTTCTCACATGGGGACAGGGACACCCACCTCCCCTGGGGACAGGGACCCCTTCTCACCTGGGGGCAGTAACTTCATCTGCCCTAGAGAAAAGGACCTCATCTCTTCTGGGGACGGGGACCCCATCCTGCCTAGGGACAGTCCCCCAATGGGGCACCTAAAAATAAAAAATAAAAATAATTGAAAAAAAACTACTGATACCAGTGGTGGAACTACAGGGCTCACAAAGGTCATACCTGTGACCACGCCCTGGAGTTCCACCGCCGGACTCGGGGGGAAGGGCCCTGGCTGGGGTTCAGGGGGGGCCTTCATGGTTTCTTGCATCGGGGCCCTGAAGGTTCTAGTTACGCCACTGCCCATGAGGCATAGCAATACACTGACAGCCACAAGCATGACACCCAGAGGCATGATGGGTGTTTGTAGTTTTGTAACAGCTGGAGGTCCGCTAATTGCATATTCCAGCCATAGATACTCCTAAACCTTGTGGACAGCCTTCCCAGAAGAGTTGAAGCTCTTATAGCTGCAAAGGTGGGCCAACTCAATATTGATCCCTATGGAGTAAGGCTGGGATGCCATTAAAGTTCATGTGCGTGTAAAGGCAGGTGTCCCAATACTTTTGATAAGACAGTGTATTACACGAGACTGCTAGAAATCACTATTTTAAACAGGGTAATGGGGAAACGCAGATTAGCAGAGGACTTAAGGGCCGCACAAAAAGGGCCGCAGTTTGGGCACCAGGGACCTATTTTGAAGCCTAAAACCGGGTCAGATTTCTCATCACCTCTCTTTGCTCTGTGCAGGCAGTACCGACGAGCCCGGGAGTATGAGGCCAGCGTCAAAGTCAGTTCCAGTAGCTCCCCCGTCACCATGTCCAGCATGAGGCGGCTCATCAACAGCCACAAATCCATAATTCTAATGAGGAAACAAGAGAAGCACAGCCCGCAGGTCTACTTCATCTACAGCAACTTAGCCATGGCTAGTGAGGACCAGGAGAGACCTCCGGAAGAAAAAGCTCCACCTGTCATCCCCAAAGATGCAAAGTCCAGCGGCGTCATCCTAAACCCTTGTGTGTTCTACGTCTGACGGCGCAATTCCGCAAATCAATGTGGAATGCTGCAAGCCAGTGCTTCTCACCTAGTGGGGCAATTCTGACAATTTCGAGGGGTAGCCCTGCTTGCCGCCATTAGTCAACTAGCATATGAGTTTACTAAATACTAAATCTCATACACAACCAGCTGGACGGTTTACTCTGAGGAGGCCCTGCCACCAGACCCTTCATTTCCAGGACAAACTGAAATTATACAATTTACAGGGTGAAAAACAGTGAAATGCCATATTTCTCAATCCTGTACACTGACTTTCTTAACTATATACAGTTACTGGTCACTTTATTAGGTACACCTGTTCAATGGCTTGGTAACACAAATTGATAATCAGCCAATCACATGGCAGCAACTCAATGCATTTAGGCATCTAGACGTGGTGACGATGACGTGCTAAAATTCAAACCAAGCATCAGAATGGGAAAGAAAGGGGATTTAAGCGACTTTGCATGGTTGTAGGTGCCAGATGGGCTGGTCTGAGTATTTCAAAAACTGCTGATCTACTGGGATTTTCACACCATGTCTCGGGTTTACAGAGAATGGTCCAAAAAGGGAAAATATCCAGTGAGCGGAAGTTGTGTGGAGGAAAATGCCTTCTTGATGTCAGAGGAGAATGGGCAGGCTGGTGTGAGATGATAAAAATGCAACAGTACCTCAAATAACCACTCATTACATCCAAGGTATACAAAATACCATCTCTGAACACACAACACATTGAATCAGATGGGCTACAGTAGCAGAAAACCACACCAGGTGCCACTCTTGTCAGCTAAGAACAGGGATCTGAGACTGCAATTTGCACAGACTCAGCAAAAATTGGACAATAGAAGATTGTAAAAAAAAATCCTGGTATGACAAGTCTGGATTTCAGCTGCGACATTCATATGGTAGGGTCAGATTTTGGCATAAACATCATGAAAGCATCGATCCGTCCTTCCTGTTCAGGCTGGTGGTTTAATGGTGTGGGGGATATTTTCTTGCCACGCTTTGGTCCCCTTAGTACCAATTGAGTATCGTTTAAACGCAACGACCTACCTGAGTATTGTTGCGGACCATGTCCATCCCTTTATAACTACAGTGTGCCTATCTTCTGATGGCTCCTTCCACCAGGATAATGCACCATGTCACAAAGCTCAAATAATCTCACCACTGGTTTCTTGAACAGGACAATGAGGTCACTGTACTCCAATGGCCTCTACAGTCACCAGATCAAATAGAGCACCTTTGGGATGTGATGGAATGGGAGATTCACATCATAGTTGTGCAGCCAACAAATCTGCAGCAACTGTGTGATGCTATCATGTCAATATGGACCAAAATCTCTGAGGAATGTTTCCAGCACCTTGTTGAATCTATGCCACAAAGAATTTAGGCAGGGGGTCAAACCGGTACCAGCAAGGTGTACCTAATAGAGTGGCCAGTGAGTGTACATTCTCTGAACCCTGATGAAGAGGGGAGATCTTAGAAGTGGTATTAAACCCAAAATAATATATTGCAGCTTACCAATCCTTAGATGTGGTGGCTGCAATGGTTTTTATTTTGTAGGCTTTTTAACATCCGTTTTAACCTGGTGATGCAACCACTAAGGGCTCATTCATATTTGTGTTGGTCTCTGAAGAGCGATGTGTTTGGGTGATGGGAGAGAGTGGAAGAACCAGGGAAGCAAAAATGTAATTATACTAGACTGCAACATAAAAAAAAAAAAAAAAAAAAAATGGATTGAGGCAATTGTCACCCTTCCCAAGTGAGCGAAGAGCAAAGACAAAAACACCTAATTACTTCCAGGAACAGGGCAGGGGGACTTGTGACTTACTCCCTCCTCCCCCTGGAGACAGCACTAGTTCTTGGTGATTGGCTCACTGAACCATTAAAAACACTCCAGAAGCAAAATGATGCCCCAGCTCCACTGCCAATATGATCTATGAACTGTGGACCGGTTCTCTATCCAGGACACGTTCAGGCCCCAAAATGCAGTACTTGAATCAGAAAAGGGCTGGCGACTCGGATGCTCTTGAATAAAAGTCCTTTATTTGGTTACATGAGTACAGGCTATTCTGACGCGTTTCGGCTAAGAAGCCTTCAAAGATTGATTTGACGAAGACCTCTTAGCCAAAACGCGTCAGCGTAGCCTATACTCATGTAACCAAATAAAGGAATTTGATTAAAGAGCATCCAAGTCGCCAGCCCTTTTCTGATTCAATTAAAAACACTCAATGCAAGGTGTTCCAAAGGGTACTTAGGTGTGCAATGCTTCTTAAGGTGAAGGCCTACACAGATCAGGAACTCTCCAGTCAACTGTAATAACACACAAGAGGGCGCAACTCCTCGTGCATTACCACCATACAATTTATTGAGTCCCCAAAGACAAATGGAGATTCGCAAGCGATTAAAAACAGCAGGCATATAACATCATCAACCTTGGACAATGAGTCACATCCTAGGACCATCTGATAGGAAAGCAGTTTGGGAGTCAAACCCCCTTACTGAGAGCTTAGGAAAGCTAACGCATTTCTGAGCTATCAAATGGTCTTAGGATAGGACACATTGCCCAAGGCAGACATTTATTTGTTATAAGCCTGCTGTTTTTAATCACTTGCGAGTATCCATTTGTCTTTGGGGACTTTGGGGGTCACATGAGTAAAAATACATTTTTCAGCCTTGTGAAAGCTCTAAGTTGTGTACGTTCTCATAGGAATGCCTTTCTGGCTTCTAACACCCCACAATCCCTGGGCAGTTCAGCCCTGCAGCAGCACAGAGTACAGTGGAACGGTTCGGAGCCATTCGGAAATACTTGTAATGACTCGGAAATGCTCCGTTCCCAAGTGTTTCTGAGGCTTTCTGAGCTGTCCCCGAGTATTTCCGAGGCTCTCCGGTGACCCCCCACCTCTGGCCACATGCAGTATTGCATGTAATATAAGTCAATGCGGAACAAATTAGCTTTGTTTCCATTGACTTCTATGGGGAAACTCGCTTTGATATGCGAGTGCTTTGGATTACAAAAATTCTCTTGGAACGGATTATACTCGTAATCCAAGGTTGCACTATATTTCAGATGAGCACACAGTAGTGGGTAGGCTGATCCTCATTACTTACTATGTTATTCATTGCTCAAAAGTAACTCACGGTGCACAGCTTCTCCCAATAATAAGCAATAAAAAAAGAACACAGAAATCATTTGCTTTCATTTAATTGTCTGCACTGTGATTCTTGTTTATATAAATTCCAGATCATTATATCATTCTGGGTTCAATTGTCACCTGCCCCTCCCGCTCAGTGAGCCGTTAAAACACGCCATTTAATTTGCCACATAAAAAGACCCGGCTGTAGAGGTCAAACTTGATGCCTTGGCACAGGCAGCCCCCAGCATGCGCTGCACAAAATGACAACGCTGAAGTTAAAAAAAAAAAAAAAAAACACATTATAGAAAAAAGGGTTAATGGGATTTGCATATGGGCTGTGTTTCCTGTATCAGCCACTGGAGGGCCTCGTGGCGTCCTTGCTTCTCCAGCTCACCACCGACTACCTCCCGACACTTCTTGTGGTAATCATTTACCCAATCCACCTGGAAAGCAAAGGACAGTGTTAAAAGGAATGTACAGTTGGCAAAGGTGATCGCTAATGGATGGCCATCTGAGCACTTCCCCCTTTCCAGGGGCACGAGACAGGGATGTCCCTTGTCGCCACTGCTCTATGCCCTGGCAGCGGCTATACGCTCACATCCAGGTATAGTGGGTCTTAGCAAGGGAGAGGTGACCGAAACAATTAGTACTTATGCAGATGACACGCCATTATATCTGGATGATTCTGAGACCTTGCTCCCTATGGTCTTGACCTTAATGGAGCGCTTCGGAACTTTTTCTGGACTCCGCATTAACTGGGACAAGTCCCAAGTACTACCACTTGACAGCTACCCACCTCCTAGGGACAGAGCTGAACTTCCCTTACAAAGAGTTAACAATATAAAATACTTTGGCATCCGGACCACTAGAGACCCAAATGACTATATAGCTTTGAATGTCACTCCACTCTATGCAATGCTTAAGGAAAAAACTCAAACCTGGGCCTGTCTCCCTTTGGGGGTTATGGGACAGATAAATCTCATAAAAATGGTCCTGCTACCAAAAATCCTCTACATATTGTGGATCTCACCGGTATATTTAATACTAAGGCATGTCAGATTGATGGAGACCATTCTAAAGCCCTTTGTCTGGGGTAAAAATAGGCATAAACTACCTTGGCATAGACTTAAAACTCCCACGGACCTTGCAGGAACAGCCTTGCTTGATTTTAATCTATACTACCTGGCAGCTCAACTCTCCCAACTCTTTCATATAGATAAGGTCGATAGGGAGAGATTCCTATGCCTCCTTTGCCCGGGGTGGATACAATCCACCAAAGATCCCCTCGCGGCAGTTTTGGGCAAAACGGGGGGAAATGGGTGGAGAGGGCGAACGAAAGTCTTTGCTATACCACTATAAAAAAAATATGGGAGATGGCCTCCACTAGGCTCAACATACCAAGACTTCAGGAATTCACCCCTCTACGGCACAATACTGCTCTGCCTGAATTTAATTCAATCCCAGATTGTAACACATGGAGCTCCAAAGGCATATTTTATCTTTCGCACATAGTTACTGATGGAACACTTAAATCCTTTGATAAGTTGAGGACTGATTTTGAACTACCGAACCAAAATGTAGGAACCTGCAACTGCGCCATGGGTACCGTGCCCAGTTTCCAACCAATAGCACACCTCTAGCTAACAATCCCCTAACTGATCTCACAGTTCTACAGCATGTTGACGCTCCCACAGGCTACTGCATCAGCTTATGAATTAAAAACTAGATTGGAGGGAGAGCTGACTGGGACCTATAGAGGACGAGGAATGGAGTGAGGCCCTTGATGCATGCAAGCTAGTCTCTCCTAGGCTTTCAGATCGTCTCACTCAGATTTTCATAATACATAAATCATATCCAACACCCCTCAGGAGAGCCAGGTACAGGCCCGACCAGCCCTCAAGCTGCCCAATGTGTAACCAAGCTATGTGCTCATTCTACCATCTCCTATGGCAATGCCCCAAAATACAGGTGTATTGGACGCAGTTTGTATGATTCTTGCATGACACCATGGGCTCTCCAATAACAGTACAGCCTAAGGCCTGCTTACTAGGAATTTTTCCAGAATCAGAATTGAACAAATTCACAAGAACATTCCTACACGAGACTCTTCTCCCTCTAAATTTGATAAAATATGGGAGAGGTGGTTGAAGGCTCCCGAAACAGTAGCAGGAAGCTAATATGTTGCATTATGATGCTGCTTACATATATAATTATATAGCACCCATTGGGGAGCAATCTGCTTGTCTTGGTTGGTGGCACCGATGCCTCCGATTATGTCTGTTTTGTCTATGTTTCCATACAAGCATGTAGCATACACACGATTGACAATGTAACTTATATGCTCTCGTCTACTTGTATGATTTTGTTCAATAAAACCTTTTTTGATGAAAAAAAAAAAAAAAGAAAGGAATTTACAGTGGGGTGGATTTATTAAAGGCAAATAGACTGCGTAGTTTCTCTAGATCATGGTTGTCCAACCTGCTGCCCTCCAGCTGTTGCAGAAGTACAAGTCCCATCATGCCTCGGCCTTTGTGAGTCAAGCTTGCAACTGTCAGCCTTGCAATGCCTCATGGGTCCTGTAGTTCCACAACAGCTGGAGGGCCACAGGGTTGGACACCCATGCTCTAGATCCTAGTAAATGAGGGAAGCTCTGCTGATTTTTATCATCCAATCATGTGCAAGCAATAATGCTGTTTTTTTTTTGTTTTTTTTTAATATTTTCCTTGCATGTGATTGGGTATTCTTTGCAACGTGAAAGCTTTACCTCATTTACCGAGCTCTGGAGCAACTACTTGCAGTATATTTTCCTTTAGTAAATCAACCCCAGTGCCTTTTTGTATGTTCTTATTAAGTTCAGGGTTAACAATTAAAACATGTATACCCTGTATGTGTTTGGGGACCCGCACCCATCCGCATGTTATACTAGGACACATTGGCTGTGCCTGTACAGCCATGTGTCCCAATAGAAATGAATGGGACACTGGCATGGGTATGAATGCAACAGATGTGCATCCCTGTGCTAGTAAAAGGGGACCCTGCACGGGAGATGCGTGTCTGCGCCCCGTGTGAATGGGGCCTTACATGTCATTCCTCTACCCCCAGACCTAGAGGGTGAAAAAAATATATGTACTAGCATGAAACTGAACCAAAACCTTTGAACTTTATGTTAAAGAAACGCCACAATTCATCTGTCTATCCTTCCATCTCCCTCCATCCTCAGTCTATTCATCTCTCTGCATCAGTTTATTCATCCATCTATCATTCTATGGGGGATATTTACTAAAACTGGTGCATACAGAATCTAGTGCAGCTGTGCACGGTAGCCAATCAGCTTCTAATTTCAGCTTGTTAAATTAAGCTTTGACAATAAAACCTGGAAGCCAATTGGTTTCTATGCAGGGATGCACCAGATTCTGTGCACACTAGTTTTAGTAAATCTCCCCCCAATTTGTCCATCATCTTGTCTGTCCCAATATGCATCCATTTTGAAAGTAAAAGAAGCCGCAACACTGATCCACCACTTTCCACCCCAGAAGGCACCATTACTACTGCGTCAGTCCACTTTTTAACATCCATTTACTTATGAGTCTTGTATACAATTAAATGTTTTTCTATGAGTCTATCCCCCCACCTAGCTGTCCGTCAGTCTATTTGCCTACCCATCCCTCTATCTGTACATTAGTCTATTTATTTATCTATCCATTCATCAGTCTGTCTGTCTGTCTGTCTTCCTCCCTGCAGCTGCTATGTATATAAACAGGGGTCTGTTGCCCTTTGAACACCATCCAATGACATTGGACACTTACCTCTTTCTGTGTCAGCAGGTCGACATTGATCATTTTGCTCTGTATAGGAACCAGTGTAATAGGCTCGAAGGTCAGACTTCCCCGATCTCGGAAGTTGTACTAAAAAAGAAAAAGCACAAAAGAGCCATTTACCATCATTCCTGGCAAATAACTCAGTTTCTATCCAATACAAGAAAGAAAAAAAAAAAAGAGTGAGAAGCAGCTGCAAAAACAGACCGCTACCTGGGGAAGACCGCTTAATGCTACATTAAAAAAGTGGAAAGTAAATTGTTTTAAGAGTCTTCCACCCTGAGGAGCAACATAATAAGCCTTAAACAGCCAATTCCAGCTATCCCGGCATATTCCGGAAGGTTAGAAACTCATTAGTATTTATTTAGGGCTGCAGATTCAATCTCATTTTGGGGTAATATATATATATGAATAGGCCTCTCCTGAGACCAGCCAACGGTAATGATACAGACTAAACCGCCATGGTCTATAAACCTTCAAGAGTCTGTTTGGGATAGATTGTGCCTCATTAGGCCTTACTGACAAGCAGGAGGATACTGGAAGATAAGAAAAGAACAATACATCAATGTGGAAATACTCTT
This sequence comes from Lithobates pipiens, assembly GCF_037356315.1. Taxonomy (NCBI): domain Eukaryota; kingdom Metazoa; phylum Chordata; class Amphibia; order Anura; family Ranidae; genus Lithobates; species Lithobates pipiens. The sequence goes on along the minus strand of NW_027507787.1, from coordinate 158,616,835 downwards.
CTAGGTAATGTGTGACTTAGCCCTTCTGTAGACATAAAGCTGGTCTTTCACACATGCAATCCTATTTAACATTTGCTGACCACAAGTCAATTTATTTAAAGCTGAACTCTGGGAATTAAAACATAAATACAAATAAAATAATGCCCTTGCAGTGGGGGCCCCTGCTCTGAAAGGGTTAAAAGCTCAATAGGATTAGGGGTAAAGGAATAGGCTATAATACTTATAATAATATTCCTTGCTCTGGCAGGTTCACTCTGTGCTGTATTCTGACCCCTATCATCAAGTTATTGAAGATATCGTCAAGTACAATGTAGGACCAACAGTCCTGCATTGTATGTTGAGGACGGTGAGGGCCTGCATACAACCCTGAGTGTTGGAGAGAAGAGCCGCAGTGATGAATAAAATATTGTATCTTATTCCTCTACCTCTAGATTTAATGAGCATTTAACCCTTGTTGCTTTTTATCTAGGTTAGTATTCTGGCAGGACACCATCTGCATGTTCTTCTCGTGCTGGTTTCCCCTGGTACTCCGGTTTCCTCCCACGCTTCAAAGACATGCAGGTAGGTTAATTGGCTTCTGTCCAAAATTGGCCCTAGTATATGAATGGGGACCTTGGAGTGTGGGCTCCTTGAGGGTAGGGACCGATGTGAGTGAGCAATGTACAGGGATAGGAACAAGGATTGTAGACACTCACTCAGGTTGAACTGGATGGACTGGTGTCTTTATTCAACCTTACTATGTAACATGCTGGTCTTTAACCACACAACTACGCAGAAGCGAACGCATACATAAGTCCCGCCCACACATGAAAAAACGGTGTTCAAACCACAAATGTTAGGTATCGCCGCGAACGTTAGAGCGAGAGCAATAATTCTAGCCCTAGACCTCCTCTAACTCAAAACATGTAACCAGTAAAAAAATTTAAAGCGTCGCCTATGGGGATTTTTAAATACCAAAGTTTGGCGCCATTCCACGAGCGTGTGCAATTTTGAAGCGTGACATGTTGGGTATCTATTTACCGTTTTTTTTTTTTTTAAAGCATGAAAAATTGCTGCGTAAATACAATGCGAGATAAAAAATTGCAACGACCGCCATTGTATTCTCTAGGGCAGTGATGGCGAACCTTGGCACCCCAGATGTTTTAGAACTACATTTCCCATGATACTCATGCACTCTGCAGTGTAGTGGAGCATCATGGGAAATGTAGTTCCAAAACATCTGGGGTGCCAAGGTTTGCCATCACTGCTCTAGGGTCTTTGCTAAAAAAAACATATATAATGTTTGGGGGTTCTATGTAATTTTCTAGCAAAAAAATTATGAATTTTACATGTAGGAGAGAAATGTCATAATTGGCCTGGATGCGAAGTGCTTAATTGGCTCCTTACCGACATACAGTAAGTATGGTAGGCTTAAAGGGGTTGTAAATTCTTAAGGTTATTCACCGTAATGCATTCTATGCCGAGTCCTGCTGTCTGTGTCAATGGACGCAGCAGCGGGACTTGTGAGCATGCCCACACGGGTGCCCGCATGGAAAGTGGCTCTCCATGGGGGCACACAATGAGGAGGATCAGGGCTGCTCTGTGCAAAACCCTTACACAGAGCAAGTAAGTAGAACATGTTATTTAAAAAAAAACTAACCTTTACAATCACTTTAAAGTGGTTGTAAATGTCAGACATGAAGTATGAGCAAAGCATATCCCTCTATAGTGTGTACTTGTCTCATTCCAGAGCACCGAGTGTAGTTTCTGTCTGCTTCTTCGTTTCTCTGCTATCAGAAAGTTTTCCTGAGACGGAGAGAAAAATGGTGACAGGGGATTGACAGCCGATTGACAGCCTCAGCTCTGTTCCTACATGCTGTGTGAAGGGGGGTGTGTCCCTTCCCTCTGATCAGCACACTGAGCTCTGCAGAGTGTGATGTCAGCTCTCTGCCCCCTTTTTTCTTACAGCTCAGATAAGCTTTATACATTCTGGACTTTAAGTGGAAGAAGAGAAGACTGTAGATAAACAGACACGATTTATGTAGGAGGGTTGGTTTAATCACTGTGTATGACCTGAAGCCAGACCCTTCACTGGTTTATATGGAAGGAGATACAACCACTTTAAAGGAAACATCTAGAATTATTGTGTCTAAGCCAGTGATGGGGAACCTTGGCACTCCAGATGTTTTGGAACTACATTTCCCATGATGCTCCACTACACTGCAGTGTAGTGGGGCATCATGGGAAATGTAGTTCCAAAACATCTGGAGTGCCAAGGTTCGCCATCACTGGTCTAAGCAGTACCCTTAAAAATCTTTTGTTTCAAATTCCTCCTAAAAAATAAACATGTACTTCCTGTGCCAGACACTCCTATTTTGTGGCTTTATAGCTGGATATTTTCATTTTTTCCATCTGATCATCCCCCACAGCAGTTACCTTTTGTTCCACTTGACCCTCCCTTCTGGATTGTAAGCTCTAAGGCCCCTTTCACACTGGGGCAGTGGGTGCGTCGGCGGTAAAATGCTGCTATTTTTAGCAATGCTTTACCGTCAATTTTGCGGTGCAATTCGGCCACTAGCAAGGCACTTTTACCCCCCACTAGTGGCCGAGAAAGGGTTAAAAAAAACGCAAAGTACTGCTGCAGCATTGATTTCAATGGCCAGGAGCGGCGTATACACCGCTCTTTCACCGCTCCAAAAGATGCTGTTAGCAGGACTTTTTTTAGCGTCCTGCCAGCGCACTGCTCCAGTGTAAAAGTCATCAGGGCTTTCACATTGGAGAGACAGCAGCGGCTCTTTATGGGCGCTTTGAAGGTGCTATTTTTAGCATTATAGCACCTGCAAAGCGCCCAAGCGTGAAAGGGGTCTAACGAGCAGGGCCCTCTGATCCCTCCTGTATTAATGTATCTGTTTGCACTGTATCTGTTCTGTCTGCCCCCATGTTGTATAGCGCTGCTCAAACTGTTGGCGCTATATAAACCCTGTATATTAATAATAATATCTACACTGTGAGATTATCTAAGATACTGCTGCCTCTGTCTGCTAGTCTCACCAGTGAGATTTGGTGCAGTCACTATTGCGTTGCCCACTGTTATCCTTGTTGGAGAGAAAGCTGTAGCTGAAGACCTGCATTGCAAGATTCTCCCAGTTTAATTTATTTTGGGGATCTATGCTTCCGCCTGCTGCTTCCCAGTGATCACGGGGGCAACGATGACACAAGGAGGCAAAACCTTGCTCCTACCACAATGACTATGAGACACAGCACAGGAATAGACATGGTAAGTCAGTAATAGGGAAAAGATCACCTGCAGGGAGACCACAGACAATGCTGGTGACTAGTCCTTTGTCCTCTTTTGGTATAGCTTTCACATGACAGGTCCTCTTTATTGATGTAATAATGAATATCAAGCTGCATTCATTTCTGTATTTTATACCTGTTGAGTTCAGTCTTTACCATGCTCACCTTGGTTTTAGCAGGGATCACCAGGACTAAATTCTCAATTCTGATCCCAAATGATCCATCTTCATAATAACCCGGCTCTGAAAAATACAATATATAATCATGTTAGTGTCTCTAAAATGTTGGTACAGTCCTATGTATAAACTGGTGGATGAGGCCTGCAAAGCATGGTTGAAATGTGGGCACAGGGTAGAGCATTAACTGGATGAGAAAATGAAAGACCCAACAGCTGAGTTTGGCTCCCAAAATGCATTTCTGGATTTAATTATTTTCAATTATGACTGGAGTGTACCTTTAACCACTTGAGTGCTTGAAGATTTGACCCCCTTTAAGACCAGGCTACTTTTTGCTATTTTAACTGGTAATTGCACGGTCATGCAACGCTGTACTCAAACGAAATTTAAATATTTATTTTTACGCAAATAGAGCTTTCGTTTGGTGGTATTTGATCACTTCTGGGTTTTTTATTTTTTGCAACAAACAAAAAAAAAAGAGAATTTTGGAAAAAAAATATTTTTTTACTTTCTGCCATAAAACATATCTAATAAAAAAAAAAATTAAAACGTGAATTTCGTCATAAGTTTAGGAAAAAATGTATTCTGTGTACATTAATGAAAGTTACAGCATGAAAGTTAGAGTCTACAAACTATGGTAAATATATATAAAAGATTTTTTTTTTTATATACTAGTAAAGGCAGTGATTAGCAACTTATAGAGGGACTGTGAAAATATGGCAGGCAATCTGACGCTCAATTCACACACTGCGTTTTTTCATGCATTTTGCAGAAATTATTTTTTTTTTTTTAACATGAATTAATATGGAACACATTCACATCAATGCATTTCTGTGCCTCTGCGTTTTTGGCAAGTCGAATTGCCGGGAAAAAAAAAAATAAAAAAATTTGAAAAAAGAAACGGCGGCTGGTCTAGCATGGATTCGGAGGGGGTCCCCCTCATGTCAAAATGTGAAAAAGAAAATGGTGTGCCCCCTCCCCCCCAAAATCCATACCAGACCCTTATCCGAGCATGCAGCTCGGTAGGTCAGGAAAGGGAGGGGATGAGTGGGTGCTTTGTGCCCCCTGGTGACGCCCTGGGCGGTGATGTCACAAAGGCAAGGGGGCCCCCCGGCCATATACCCCGACAACCACCAGCCAGGGTTGTCGGGAAGTGGCCCTTGTCCCCATCAACAAAGCACCCACCACCATGTTGCTGGGCTGCACGTTCAGATAAGGGTCTGGTTTTGAATTTTGCGGGGGGGGCCTACACCATTTTTTTTGTTCATTTTTCCATGGGGGGGTATGGGGTCCCCTCTGAACCCATACGAGACAAAGTACCTGGTATGGGCTGGGGGGACCCCACTTTTTTTCACAATTATTTTTATTTTTTTATATATTCAGAGGTCAGCACGGAAGCGCCCACTGATGGCTCATCATTTGTTAAGGATGTGGCAGCTGGCTTCCCGGCCCCCTCCTTAGCAACCAGCTATATGCAGTGTAAAAAGGAGAAAAAAAAAGCAAATCGCAGCAAAAACACAGCAAAAAGCACTGCAGAAACTCTGATAAGCAACATGCATAGATGTGAATAGAGCCTAACTGCCACTGACATCTAAATGACAATAAGGCCTGATTCACACCTATGCATTTTTTGTGCTTTCTGCAGATTTGTACTATAGTCCACAACATGGTTTCCTAAGGAACATGTTCTGTAGTGGAAATCTGAAAAATGCAAAAAGCACTTAAAATGCATAGGTGTGAATCAAGCTTGATACAGTGATCAGTGTTAATAATATACTGTCACTGTACTAATGATACTGGCTTGGTTTTTTACTCCCTGTTTTGCAGGGAGAAAAATAAAGTACATCTGTGCTGTTTGTAGAGAGCGCTATGTTTACCCACACATGGCTCTCTTCTGTCATTTGCTCAGCTGATCAAAAGGTGCTGACCATAAACCATTTACTTGGACTCGCTGAACAGCTTGTGTTGCACTGAATGGCAGCTCTAGCATCTAGGTGCGCACGCACATGCACAAGCAGCCCTGGAAGAAAGCTGTGACGTACAGGTATGCAATTAGTGCCTGTATGAGCTGACCTGCTTCAGTAAATGTACTGCAGCGGGTCGGTAAGTGCTTATATTTTTATGTACAAGCACATAAAACAAAATGGCAGGTTTACTTTAAAGAAAATGTAACCCATAAATGAAGGAGATTTGGTTTGCTCTGTGCATTGTGTATTATAAACCATTCTCATTTTGTTTAAAGTATTAGTTCACCTTTTCAGAAAAAAAGCTAAGAGGTGAACTAACACCCACACTAATTCCCACAGAGCTTGAGCCGAACAAACTGTGGGTTATAGAAGGGACCAGGGCGGTGGGGTGGGGGTACAGTGTAATGCCCCGTACACACGAGCGGACTTTTCAACATCCAAACTCCGACGGACTGAGTCCGTCAGACTATTCGATCGTGTGTGGGCTGCAACGGACTTTTGATTCGCCAAAGTCTGACGGACTTTAGAAATGAAGCATGCTTCAAATTTTCCCGATGGAACTCCGCCGGACCCGGTCCCCTTCGAAAAATCCGCTCGTGTGTATGCTACTCCGACGGACTAAAACCGACGCTAGGGCAGCTATTGGCTACTGGCTATGAACTTCCTTATTCGAATCCAGTCGTACGTCATCACGTTCGACTCCGTCGGAGTTTGGTGTGATGGTGTGTGTCCAAGTCCGTTCGGTCGAAAAGTCCGCCAGAACTCCGCCAGAACTCCGTCGGAACTCCTTTGGAGGTCTGTCGGACATAAGTCCTCTCGTGTGTACGGGGCATTAGTATACCTTTTCATTATTTTCTGAAAAGGTGAACAATTTAAATAAGACCGTCGGTTTCACTTTTTTTCATATCCTTTGTTATATCTCAATGCTACTGATCTCTTGCATGCATGTCCCATCTAAATGTACTCTACCAATGGCTACATGACATGTCTCTGGGTGATTATCCTGGTTGTGACAACAGTGGACCATGCCCACTTGTAGTCTTCATCAGAAGAACCATGTGAAAGGATGACAAACGTAGGAGAACAATTGGTAGACAGGGGCCAAGGGTTGTTACCATAATGGGTGCCTATGCTAGATGAGGGAGCATCCAGAAAACAAAGGAGGAAGGTTTGCCACATTACAAAACATTATTAGAGTTAGACAGGGGGGTTCAATACCATCAGACAGAATCATCCCGGCTTCCAAGGGTTCATCTGCAAATGTTTTGTAGCTGATCCCACAAGGACCTTCGTGGACATTAAGAAAGGATCCCACACCATGGCCCGTTCCATGTAGATAATCCAGTCCAGACTCCCATAATGCTGAGCGAGCAAAGGAGTCCAAAAGATGTCCTAAAAGATGACAGAAAAAAAAGAAATAAAAAAGATGTGACACATTTCCCAAGAGACAGTCACACCCTTGTGGTCTGATTTGGTCACTCTGACAAATTTGAACAGCTGAATATACAAAGGCATAATGGCCCAGTTTGGACCAATGCAACTATGTCAGTGTTGTCAACCTACCAGGTTGAAATTTACTGACACAACACCCAAAATTTACTGGCACAGTTAAGTTTTTACTGGCAATTCCAAAAGTTACAACATTGCAGTTTTAAGTGCAAATTTTAGTATTTAGGCTACAAACAAGTACAATATGCAATTAGCAATGTGATTTAAGATAGATATTAGGGCAAAAAACATATTTCTTATTTTATTTTCAATATAGTAAGTAGCTCAGGGACAGGACTCAGGAGGGCAAGAAATTAGAATGGGCGGCACATACACATAAAATTGACTCTCACAGTGACACTGACAGCAGTGTGCAGGAGCACAGATGATGCTGAATTCTCACTGACACGACATGTCCCCCTCCTGAGTCACAGTGAAAGTCTCTCTCCAAGCCAAGTAGTCCCTTCAGTCCACGCCAGTCTAAACAGCACTGACGCTCCCGGTCCCAGCCTGCCTTGCTCCCATACTGCAGACCCGCAACATGGGGCTCTGGTTGCTCTGCTTGGCTCTATTGAACCATGACATCACAGGACATGCTCAAGCACCGCCTCCGCCAGAGTCGCCCAATCAGACTGTAGCAGAAACCCGGATGGTCTCAGCTGGCTGTGGACCAAGCTGAGCGTCACAGCCATATTTTTTACTGGCAACCTTTTACTTTTACTGGCATTTACTGACAGGAGAATGTTGCCTGTTTTTTTTACTGGCTGCCAGTAAAAAAAGGATTTTTTTGTACTCGCCGTAAAATCCCTCTCTCTGTAATTCACCGACCGACACAGCTTCTCTCTTAGCCATTAGGTTGTTATGCCCATTACTAGGAGAATACTAGGCATTAGTTGTAATACAACACTCAGAACGCTTTAGTTCTGCCCAGGGGGCGGTCCCTTGGGCAACAACCCTCCAGCCTGCCATGCATTCATCAGTACGTCAACAAGCAGTATAACAAAGAGAAAAAGGAGGGGGGCAGGTGCTGTGTCGGTCGGTGAATTACAGAGAAAAGAATTTTACGGTGAGTACAAAAAATCCTATTTCTTGATCATACATCACAGGACACAGGAGCTTCATTACATAGTGGGTTATATAGGCACCTCTGGTGATTGGACACTGGTTGACCCCAATTAAGGAGAATTCCTCCCCTATATAACCCCTCCCATCTGGGAGGCACCTCAGTTTTTTCGCCAGTGTCTATGGTGGTTGGTCACGTAAAACATTAGCTCTATGCAGGTCCCTGCGAGGGCCTAAGGGCTACAACAAAACCGGATCCATACCTCGGGCCGATATTTGACTCCCAAGATGGTATGGTACCCGGGCCTCGTCAGCCGAAGAAGCGAGGTTTGGCCTGTAAGTCCTCTTCAATTGGAAGACTGGGCCCTGGGAAAACCAGACTTGGTGTACTGTTTATACAGAGCGCACGAAAGTTTCTGGCAGAGCTTTTTACATGGTCCAGGTAGGAGGCTCTTCCGAGAAAAAGCCCCAGATAAACTTGAAGGTTGGCTAACAATACCCGCCGTGATGGGTGAAGGCTGGAATTTGTCTGGTTCAGCAATTCCTGCGGCGAGAACAGGTAAGGGAAGTTAATCCTATATATATATATATATATATATATATATATATATATATATATATATATATATATATATATAATTATATGATGGATTTCTTCATTGTGAGTAGCTGTGTGTCTTACCTGGTTTCCACCACTAGAGGGAGTAAGAGCAGCCTGATGCATACTTACATGCCTTTCAGTACACACGCTCAGTGAAGCCTGGTTCTCCAGCTGTCTCACGTCTCCATTGCAGTCCCTGCCACATCAAGGTAAACAAAGGGGTCCCACGTAGTCTGGGGGTCCCACGCAGCTCCGGTGGGGTTCTCCTTTCCCCCCCTGGATCCCGCGGTCCTCGTGCATGCGCACCAGGCAGGTTCCCGGCCTAATGGAGGAGGGGGGAGTGTGGTTGTGAGCCGTGCACGTCAGAGTGCACGGCGCTGTACTGTGCAGGCGCCAGGCGGCAGATTTCAAAAGCCCAGAGCATCAGGGTGCTGTAATTGGAGACACAGGAGCTGTGGGCAGTAAGCATCCGTGGGGATTGGATCCAGGCAAACCTTAGACACCTACTCAGCATCAGGTTGTGCAGTTTAAGCATTTATATTTATTGTGAGACTTTAAGCACAACAGTGATTGCACTTGTACTAGTACCTCTGCTTTGTAGCTTAGGACTATGTCTCCTCGTAAGAGGGTCTCAGGGGGAGGTAGCAAAGGCACTGGTAAATCACCGCCTAGGTCCAGGGGCTCTAAAAGTGCCTGTAAGTTACCATCCCCCCCTGCAAGACTGGAGCCAGCCTCTCAAGACGAGTCAGTGCCCCTGTCAGGTTTTGCAGCCTCTCCTAATGTCCCAGCCCCAGTTTATGTCACTGAGGACTCCTTAAGGCTACATTGGAGGGTTTTGAAGGGAGAATCATGAATTTTATTTCTGCTTCTCTGAAAGATAGCAGGAAAAGGGGTAGATCCCCTCCCTCTGCTGAAATCCCTCTCTCAGATGATTCGTCTGAAAATGAGGAGAGATCCCGATCTTGGGATAGGGATCATGAGCAGTCGGATGAGTCAGAGGAAGAGGAAAGAGTCCCCTCCTCCCAGGCACTCAGAAAACAGGTGCAGTATTATACTGAATTGGTGCGTACCACATTCAGAATGCCTGCTGCTGAAGTCGCTACGTCCTCTGTTTCTTCCCTGGGAGTCAGGAAAGCCCCACAGACTGCCTATTCCTTCCCAATTCATCCCTTAATGGATAAATTGATGTATGAGGATTGGGGACATCCCGATAAACTGTTTGCTCCTCCTAAAAGGTTTTCTGTGCATTATCCTCTGGAGGAAAGTTTCACCAAGAAGTGGGGGGGTCCCATCTGTCGATGCGGCTGTTTCTTGCGTGAATAAAAACCTGACTTGTCCATTGGATAATGCGCAGGTATTTAAAGATCCAACTGATAAAAAGCTGGAAACCTTATTAAAAGCCTCCTTTTCTATGGCTAGCACTGTGGTGCAACCTACAGTCGCAGCCGTGGGGTTGTGTCAGTTCCTCAAGGAACAGGTTAAGCAGATGCTTGGGCTCCTTCCCAGTGAGGAAGTAGAAAATTATGCAGAATTGCCTCACATTCTGTGTTTCATGATTGATGCGATTTTGGATTCTGTCCAACAAGCATCACGTTTGTCTCTCATGTTGGTTCACATGCGAAGGGCCCTATGGCTAAAGAATTGGGCAGCTGAGCTGTCATGCAAGAAGCATTTGATTGGGTTCCCGTTCAAAGAGGAACGTTTGTTTGGAGAAGAATTAGATAAATTCGTCCAAAAAATCTCAGGAGGTAAATCTACTCTCCTTCCAGTCAAAAGGAGCAAGCGTCCTTCATTCAGGCGTGCTCTCTCTCCCGGAGCATCAAGCTCTAAGCAGTAGCGACGGCCTTCTCAGCCCTCCTCTACTGGAAAGGCTCAGGGCCGAGCCCAGGGGCAGAAAAAGACTTGGGGGCGAAAGCCTGCCAAGCAGAGCCCAAAAGCTTCCTTGTGAAGGGGCGCCCCCACTCGGCCTAGTGGGGGGAAGGCTCCTGTAGTTTGCAGGAGCCTGGCGGGAAGAGATCCAGGACAAGTGGGTGATCTCTTCGGTATCTCTGGGCTACAAGCTAGAGTTTCAGGAGATTCCACCTTCTCGTTTCCTAAGGTCAAGGATCCCCAGGGATCCAGTAAAGCAAAAACCGCTATTTCTGGCCTTAGATCACTTACTTATCCCAGGGGGTGATAGTAGAAGTGGACCCAAAAGAACAGGGTTCAGGATTTTACTCAAATCTCTTCACCGTTCCGAAGCCAAATGGAAGTGTCAGACCTATCCTGGATCTGAACCGGTTTTTACGCATCCGGTCCTTCCGAATGCAGTCAATTAGCACTGTGGTCTCCTCCCTGCAAGGGGGAGAATTTATGGCATCAATAGATATCAAAGATGCATATCTCCATGTGCCAATTTTTCCCGCACACCAAAAATTTCTAAGGGTCGGGGTAGAGCGGCGCCATTTTCAATTTGTGGCCTTGCCATTCGGGCTTGCTACGGCCCCTCGAGTCTTCACAAAGATTCTGGACCCTCTCTTAGACCTAAGAGCTCAGGGTATAGCCCTCATGGCTTATCTAGACGATTTGCTTCTCATGGAGAAAACAGCAGCGTTCCTGAATCACAGCGTCACCAGAACGCTAGAACACCTGGAACGCCTAGGTTGGATCATAAACCTAGAAAAGTCGTCCCTACAGCCTGCCACCAGGTTGGAATACCTGGGCATGATCATTAACACCGCTCAGGGCAAGGTGTTTCTTCCAAGGCCAAAGGCCTTGGCCATTGGGGATCTGGTGCGCCTAATTCTGGGCAGAAGATCTTCCCCCATTCGGTTGTGCATGAGACTGTTAGGGAAAATGGTCGCCTCCTTCGAGGCCATCCCATTCGCCCAGTTCCACTCAAGGCCTCTGCAAAGATGCATCCTTGCGGCTTGGAACAGGAAGCCCCAAGCCTTGGATCTTCCTATGCGTCTATCCCCAGGGACATGCAAGAGTCTCGTCTGGTGGTTACAAACCAAGAATTTGCTGAAGGGCAAAACTTTTCTTCCTCTTCCATGGAAGATTATCACAACAGATGCCAGCCTGACAGGCTGGGGAGCAGTATTGGAGGAGACGTGCTGGCAGGGGAAATGGTCTGCAATCAAGAAGCTATTGCCCATAAATATCTTGGAGATCCGGGCAGTTTACATGGCTGTCATAAAGTGGTCTTACAGACTACGAGGTCTCCCGGTTCGGGTTCAGTCCGACAATGCCACAGCAGTGGCTTATATCAATCACTAGGGCGGTAACAGGAGTCTGGTGGCCCAAAAAGAGGTGAATCGCATACTTGTCTGGGCAGAAAAGCATGTTCCGTGTCTTTCTGCAGTCTTCATTCCAGGAGTGGAAAATTGGGAGGCGGATTTTCTGAGCCGCCAGCAGTTGTGCCGAGGAGAATGGGCTCTGTACCCCGACGTGTTTCGGAGCATATGTCACAGGTGGGGTACTCCAGACGTAGATCTGTTTGCATCCAGGTTCAACAGGAAACTGGACAATTTTGTGTCAAGGACAAGAGATACACTTGCTCAGGGGTCAGATGCTCTGACAGTTCCCTGGGATCAGTACAATCTGATCTATGCCTTCCCCCCGAGCCCGCTTCTGTCACGGTTCCTGGGAAGAGTCAAGAGGGAGACAAAGTCGGTCCTTTTGGTGGCCCCGGCTTGGCCCAGGCGACCATGGTACGCGGAGATCATGAAGTTCGCAGTAGGCAGGCCATGGATCCTCCCTCTCCGGCCAGACCTGCTCTCACAGGGTCCAATCTACCATCCTGCTTTACGCAGTCTGAATTTGACGGTTTGGCTGCTGAGACCCACATTCTAAGAGACTGTGGCCTTTCAGGGCCAGTCCTTTCTACTCTGGTCAATGCCAGAAAGCCGGCCTCCAGGCTTATTTATTACAAAATCTGGAGGGCATATGTTTCCTGGTGTGAACTCAGGAAATGGCATCCTAGAAGGTATGTCATTAGCAGGATCTTGGCCTTTCTCCAGTCAGGCCTAGAAATGAATTTGGCCATAAGCACCATCAAGGTGCTGATTTCAGCCCTGTCAGTGTTTTTTCGAAAGCCACTTGCATCGCATTCCCTGGTACGGGCTTTTATCCAGGGGGCCATGCGGATAAGACCGCCAGTCAAACCTCCGGTATGCCCTTGGGATCTGAATTTGGTTCTCTCAGCTTTGCAGGGGCAACCATTTGAACCTTTGCATCTGGCTTCATTAGTTCTCCTGACTAAAAAAATTGGTCTTCTTGGTAGCCATATCCACGGCTAGAAGAGTATCAGAGCTGGCAGCTCTTTCCAGCAAGGAGCCGTATCTAATTATTCATAAGGACCGGGTGGTCATGCATCCCAACAGGTCCTTTCTACCTAAGGTGGTTTCGGGATTCCATCTGAATCAAGATCTAATCCTACCATCCTTTTATCCGGACCCACAGTCCGCAGAAGAAGAATCTTTGCACACTTTGGATGTGGTTAGAGCAATCAGTATTTATCTTCAAGCAACTGCTCAGATAAAGAAAACTGATTGCTTATTTATTTTGCCGGAAGGCCCTAGGAAGGGCCAGGCGGCGTCAAAATCCACTCTCTCAAGGTGGATTAGACAGGTTATTTCTCAGGCCTATAGTGTAAAGGGGAAGATTCCACCTTTTCAAGTGAAAGCACACTCTACTAGGGCTGTTAGTGCTTCTTGGGCAGTGCATCACCAGGCCTCCCTGGCTCAGATCTGTAAGGCTGCAACTTGGTCATCAGTCCACACATTCACCAGATTCTATCAGGTGGATGTCAGAGGGCAAGAGGATATCGCCTTCGGGCGCAGCGTACTGCAGGCTGCAGTTTAGGTCCTCCGGTCCCTGGCGGTCTATAATTATGATCTGTGTCTCCCTCTCCTCAATCTGAGCATTGCTATGGGACATCCCACTATGTAATGAAGCTCCTGTGTCCCGTGATGTATGATCAAGAAAATGGGATTTTTATATACAGCTTATTACCTGTAAAATCCTTTTCTTGAGAGTACATCACGGGACACAGAGCTCCCGCCCCTTTTGGGTTTTACGAGGTTTCTTATTGCTTTGCTACAAAACTGAGGTGCCTCCCAGATGGGATGGGTTATATAGGGGAGGAATTCTCCTTAATTGGGGTCAACCAGTGTCCAATCACCAGAGGTGCCTATATAACCCACTATGTAATGAAGCTCCTGTGTCCCGTGATGTACTCTCAAGAAAAGGATTTTACAGGTAAGCTGTATATAAAAATCAAATTTTTCTCTTATATTCACCGACACAGCTCCTCTCTTAGCCATTGGGACGTCCCCAAGCAGTGCCAAATGAGGGGTGGGACAGTAGCCCGGTCATATGTGCGCCCCGGAGCATAAAAGCGCACCGACCACCTCTGGAGCTGAGGTTTCATCGTGGCCTGCCTAGCGCGTAGCTGCGGCCTGCACACGCTCGATGGCCGGACTGGGGAGACTACAAGGATAAGAGTATCCAGCCTGTCACCCAGCCAGCTGTTGATAGTAGATTACAGGATCAATCATCTTGCGCAAAAAGTCACGCTTCTGTACAAAAAAGCATGGACCGATGGGCCCGCAGGGTTCCTAGGTCCTTCTCCTTCACTAGGCAAAATAAAACTGATGACTGCATAGAAGGCTGGAGGGTTGTTGCCCAAGGGACCACCCTCTGGGCGGAACTATGAGTTCTGAGTGTTGTATTACAACTAATGCCTAGTATCCTCCTAGTAATGGGCATAACAACCCAATGGCTAAGAGAGGAGCTGTGTTGGTCGGTGAATATAAGAGAAAATACTGACTGTTGGCAACACTGAACTATGTATATACCATTCCTGCGGGATCCCTCTGGAAGCTGGAAATCATTGTACTAGGCACTACTACTACTAGAGTGATCTTCCCTAGCCTTTGAGTCCTGTGTCCATTGGCTGCCCTGCTGAATTATAGTGGTTAAAAACCCTTACAGACCACTTTTGCTTACAGGTAAGCCTATACTAATGCTTAACTGTAGCTACCATGGATATCTCCAAAACCTGCACGGTTTAGGAGGTATCCCCCTGTATCTTTTTGTGCCGACGCTATCGGCACATGCGCACTGAAGCAATGGCACAGACGTGCCGTTTGCTTCAGTGAGTGTGCCGTTACCGGTGGCTCTCACGCACATACATGGGAGTGACGTCATCGCGGCTCCGGCCAATCACAGTGCCGGAGCCGCGATACCCAGAAGTAACTCCAGGGAATAATGTCGCCGGCCGGTGCTGTGTACAGGCAACGCAGCGGGGGGACTTCGATCGATCTCAGGCAAGTATTACATAATGAGCCAGTATGCTATGCATACCATCTCATTATGCTTTTGTCTTGCCGGTCTTTTTTTTTTTTATTTTTTTTTTTTATTGGGTTTACAACCACTTTAAACACAGGAGGTTGCCCGCTCTGCATGGGGCATTTCAGAAAACATTTGCATTTTCTCAATAAATGCAATGTATTCCCTACATAGATGAGGTTGAGAGTGCGGCCTCCCTACCTTATCCAATCAGAGAATGCTTTGCATGTCAAGGAGAAAAAGCAAAGTACTCTCCAAGTGATGTTTGTGCAAAGTGGGCAACCTCCTGTGTTCACAATGCAGCAGGGCAGCCAATCGGCACAGGACCCCGAAGCTGGCAGAGATCTCTGTAATAGCAGTGCTGGGTACTATATCTTGGAAGAGCCATAGAACACCATCACCAATCACTGTCACTTTTTTTTTTTTATGGCGAGTCCGAGTACCAATACTTCTGCTCAAGTACTCACCGATGTGGTACGATTTGAGCCCATACAAAATGAATGGGCTCAACTCGCATTGCAAAGAATTGTATGCAATTTGAGCAGGAAACAGTTTATTAAAATGTTTTATCACAACACCGCTGCTTGCAGTGCTCACAGGGCTGGAGGAGATGTAGGAAGTTCCTGGACCCCTGTCAGTATAGGGCAGAAGTCAATCAGCTAGGGGGCGGACCATACCTGTGGGATCCCACTAAAAGCTGTAAAAGTCACTGTAGCTGAACACCATTGAGTCCCCAATCAGAGTCCCCTGCTACATCAGAGGGCATGAAAAAATCATGTAGTGGGCCGTATTTGACCCATGGGCAATCGTTTGGAGACCCCTGGTATGTTGCAATCACCTATAAAGGCTTGTAAATACTACATTTTACAAATGCTACTAATAAATTATATGTGGATTTGGGTAGCTAGTAGTTATTAGTCCCATTTAACTGATCTTGTTCTTTAATGTTGACGATGTCTTGCGGTTTATCCCAGACACTTTAAGCCTTCAGCATTAGGAAAAGAAAGAGGAGGGTGCGAGGACCCCCAACGCCAGGCCTCTTTCCCTATCCTCTTCCCTGCATTGGCAGGTGATGCACACAGCTACGCAAACAGATGATTCATTGGTCTGCGAGGATGAAACAAAAGAGGTCTCCACCAATCAGTGCGTACAGCGGGGCTAAGCTGTACTGAAATCTCCTTTTATAGCTACACTATTTATTGTCAAAGGTATTGGTACGTCTGCCTTTATATGAACTTTAATGGCATCCCAGTCTTAGTCTGTACGGTTCAAACTCGAGTTGGCCCACCCATTGCAGCTTTAACAGCTCCAACTCTTCTGGGAAGGCTGTCCATAATGTTTAGGAGTGTGTCTATGGGAATGCTTGACCATTCTTCCAGAAGCACATTTGTAAAATCAGGCACTGATGTTGGATGAGAAGGCCTGGCTCGCACTCTCTGCTCCAATTCATTCCAGCAGACACACAACAGGATATAGACAGACTATGGGCAGGATACAAGAAATGGCCATAATACAGATGCTGGTCAGTGATTGTGCACATGATACAAAGGATGATCAGAGACTGTGATTATGCTATAAGAATTGTTGAAGACTGGGAATATACTTCAGAAACGCTATATTTCTAAAAGTATTGGGACACCTGCCTTTGGACGCATATAACAACTATAACCGCTTCAACTCTTCTGGGAAGGCTGTCCACAAGGTTTAGGAGTGTGTCTATGAGAATGTTTGACCATTCTTCCAGAAGTGCATTTGTGAGGTTAGGCACTGATGCTGGACGAGAAGGCCTGGCTCTAATTCATCTCAAAGGTGTTCCATCGGGTTGAGGTCAGGACTCTGCAGGCCAGTGAAGTTCCTCCACCCCAAACTCGCTCATCCACATCTTTATGGACCTTGCTTTGTGCACTCTTCCAAATCATTTGGTAGAGGGGGGATTATTGTGTGGGGTTGTTTTTAAGGGGTCGGACTTGGCCCCTTAGTTCCAGCGAAGGACATCAGCATAACTCCCAACATGGGGGAGAAGTTTGGGGATGGTCCCTTCCTATTCCAACATGACCACACACCAGTGCACAAAACAAGGTCCATAAAGACATGGATGAGCGAGTTTGGGGTGGAGGAACTTGACTGGCCTGCACAGAGTCCTGACCTCAAACCAACAGAAAACCTTTGGGAAAAATTATAGTGGGGACTGCAAGCCAGGCCTTCTTGTCCAACATCAGTGCTGGACCTCACAAATGCGCATCTGGAAGAATGGTCAAACATTCCCATAGACACACTCCTAAACCTTGTGGACAGCCTTCCCAGAGGAGTTGAAGCTGTCATAACTGCAAAGGGTGGGCCAACTCAATATTGAACCCTACGTCCTAAGACTGGGATGCCATTAGAATTCATGTAAAGGCAGATGTCCTAATACTTTTGACAATATAATGTGTATGGCATCCTCCTTCCTTCATCTGAGCAATAAAGACCTAATGGAGACTCTACCCCTTCCTTACTCTATCCACAATAAACGAGTGTCTGTGTTGGAGTTGGACTTTAACATGTTAAATATATAAATCTAGCAGGGAAAGTAGAACTTTAACATAGGATCTCCTCCCACCGAAGGATAATGTTTGGTATTGGGATAGAGATATAATGTGTAGGAGAGAATGTGCCACAGGACTAATTAGACTCACTACATTCCCAGCAATACGCTACAGATCACCAAGTGTGACAATTCTAGTAAAATAAATTAGCCTTATAATAACTGCCAATAAAGCCACTGTTCTGTAGACTGAATCTTCCGCCTACATTTTAAATTAGTTCCTCTAGGAAACATGATACAGAAGACTCAAAGTACTGAAACTGAATACCGTATATTAACCTTCGTCTCAGTCACTGGTTTTTCACCTGAAGGCAAAATTTGGGTAAGGAACATTGCTCGTACACTCCAATTTGTATTTTATTCCACTGAGTGTCTTATTAAAACACACCTTTTAGGAAATATAAATAATTAATGCACATATGTTTGCAGGAACAAAATGTGCATTTATTGTTTTTTGCATTGGAGCCTGCAAAGTATTGCACCCTGATCAGTGTATAGCGGGTGCAATGGCAGACAGAGTATTTCTCCAGCTCTAGGTCTGTACTGAAGTAGAGGCTTCCAGTTGGAGAGCTGGAGGAAGAGTCGATGGTGATTACCACACTTGTGATCCATTGAGAACTACAAGTCTGTCTGCCACTGTGGTGGGACTTGTAGTTCTTTCATTCACAGATCTCTTTAAATGAATGAGGTGGATTTAAAGCGGAAGTAAACTTTGTCTCCCTGCAAAGGTAAAGCATAATGGACTAATATGCATCACATAGTAGCCCATTATGTGTCACTTAGCTGACACAGGAGCCAGCGAAGCCACCGCTGTCCCCTGTAGTCCGGAGCGTCCATCTTCTTCCGGGTATCGCTGCTCCGGCCACTCACAGCGCCGGAGCAGCGATGATGTCACTCCTGCGCATTCGCACGGGAGCTGCAACTAACGGCATATCGCCGTTAGCAGTGGCATGCTGCTAACGGCGATAGTGCGCCTGCGTGCCGCTGTCTACGCTGTCAATGTCTTTTAGTAAATATCTCCTAAAACCGTGTAGGTTTAGGAGATATTTCTTGGACCTACAGGTAAACCTTAATCTAGGCTTACCTGTAGGTCAAAGTGGTTTGTAAGGGTTTACAATCACTTTAAAAGGCAGAGCCTGACGATTTCAAAAGTGACAGCTGCTGCGGGGGAGATGAACCCTTGCATGCTGTCACTAGGGGGTCCCATTTGTTTCATCCAAAATATGGGCGTAGCATATAACATTGGGCAAAAGGCAGCAGAAACTGTCCCAATTTCAATCTATGTATGTCAAGGTGGTTGTACAGAAGTCGATTGACCAAGCACTTTGTCAAATGTATGCACTATCAGTGCTGCAAACTATAGCCTGCAACACTTAGTGTATTCGGACGCCAGGGAAGTCTCCACACTGTAAGAATAAAAAAGCTCATCAGTGAGGATTCCCCCCCCCCCCCGTCCACACCGGGGTGAGTGACGATTCCCCCCCCCCGTCCACACCGGGGTGAGTGACGATTCCCCCCCCCCCCCCCCCGTCCACACCGGGGTGAGCGACGATTCCCCCCCCCCCCCGTCCACACCGGGGTGAGCGACGATTCCCCCCCCCCCCCCCCGTCCACACCGGGGTGAGTGACGATTCCCCCCCCCCCGTCCACACCGGGGTGAGTGACGATTCCCCCCCCATCCACACCGGGGTGAGTGACGATTCCCCCCCCCCCCCCGTCCACACCGGGGTGAGTGACGATTTCCCCCCCCCCCCCCCGTCCACACCGGGGTGAGTGACGATTTCCCCCCCCCCCCGTCCACACCGGGGTGAGTGACGATTTCCCCCCCCCCCCCGTCCACACCGGGGTGAGTGACGATTTCCCCCCCCCCCGTCCACACCGGGGTGAGTGACGATTTCCCCCCCCCCCCCCGTCCACACCGGGGTGAGTGACGATTCCCCCCGTGCACACCGGTGTGAGTGACGATTCCCCCCCGTCCACACCGGGGTGAGTGACGATTCCCCCCCGTGCACACCGGGGTGAGTGACGATTCCCCCCCGTGCACACCGGGGTGAGTGACGATTCCCCCCCCGTCCACACCGGGGTGAGTGACGATTCCCCCCCCGTCCACACCGGGGTGAGTGACGATTCCCCCCCGTCCACACCGGGGTGAGTGACGATTCCCCCCCCCGTCCACACCGGGGTGAGTGACGATTCCCCCCCCCCGTCCACACCGGGGTGAGCGACGATTCCCCCCCCCCCCGTCCACACCGGGGTGAGTGACGATTCCCCCCCCCCGTCCACACCGGGGTGAGTGACGATTCCCCCCCCCCCGTCCACACCGGGGTGAGTGACGATTCCCCCCCCCCCCCGTCCACACCGGGGTGAGTGACGATTCCCCCCCCCCCCGTCCACACCGGGGTGAGTGACGATTCCCCCCCCCCCCCCGTCCACACCGGGGTGAGTGACGATTCCCCCCCCGTCCACACCGGGGTGAGTGACGATTCCCCCCCCGTCCACACCGGGGTGAGTGACGATTCCCCCCCCCCCCCCCCCCCCCCGTCCACACCGGGGTGAGTGACGATTCCCCCCCGTCCCCACACGGGGTGAGTGACGATTCCCCCCCCGTCCACACCGGGGTGAGTGACGATTCCCCCCCCGTCCACACCGGGGTGAGTGACGATTCCCCCCCCGTCCACACCGGGGTGAGTGACGATTCCCCCCCCCGTCCACACCGGGGTGAGTGACGATTCCCCCCCCCCCGTCCACACCGGGGTGAGTGACGATTCCCCCCCCCCCGTCCACACCGGGGTGAGTGACGATTCCCCCCCCCCCCCGTCCACACCGGGGTGAGTGACGATTCCTCCCCCCCCCCGTCCACACCGGGGTGAGTGACGATTCCCCCCCCCGTCCACACCGGGGTGAGTGACGATTCCCCCCCCCCCCCGTCCACACCGGGGTGAGTGACGATTCCCACCCCGTCCACACCGGGGTGAGTGACGATTCCCACCCCGTCCACACCGGGGTGAGTGACGATTCCCCCCCCATCCACACCGGGGTGAGCGACGATTCCCCCCCCCCCGTCCACCACCGGGGTGAGTGACGATTCCCCCCCCCCCCCCGTCCACACCGGGGTGAGTGACGATTCCCCCCCCCCGTCCACACCGGGGTGAGTGACGATTCCCCCCCCCCCGTCCACACCGGGGTGAGTGACGATTCCCCCCCCGTCCACACCAGGGTGAGTGACGATTCCCCGTCCACACCAGGGGTGAGTGACGATTCCCCCCCCCCCGTCCACACCGGGGTGAGTGACGATTCCCCCCCCCGTCCACACCGGGGTGAGTGACGATTCCCCCCCCCCGTCCACACCGGGGTGAGTGACGATTCCCCCCCCGTCCACACCGGGGTGAGTGACGATTCCCCCCCCCGTCCACACCGGGGTGAGTGACGATTCCCCCCCCCGTCCACACCGGGGTGAGTGACGATTCCCCCCCCCGTCCACACCGGGGTGAGTGACGATTCCCCCCCCCGTCCACACCGGGGTGAGTGACGATTCCCCCCCCCCCCGTCCACACCGGGGTGAGTGACGATTCCCCCCGTGCACACCGGTGTGAGTGACGATTCCCCCCCCGTCCACACCGGGGTGAGTGACGATTCCCCCCCGTGCACACCGGGGTGAGTGACGATTCCCCCCCGTGCACACCGGGGTGAGTGACGATTCCCCCCGTCCACACCGGGGTGAGTGACGATTCCCCCCCGTGCACACCGGGGTGAGTGACGATTCCCCCCCGTCCACACCGGGGTGAGTGACGATTCCCCCCCGTCCACACCGGGGTGAGTGACGATTCCCCCCCGTCCACACCGGGGTGAGTGACGATTCCCCCCCGTCCACACCGGGGTGAGTGACGATTCCCCCCCCCCGTCCACACCGGGGTGAGCGACGATTCCCCCCCCCCCCCCCGTCCACACCGGGGTGAGTGACGATTCCCCCCCCCCCGTCCACACCGGGGTGAGTGACGATTCCCCCCCCCCCCGTCCACACCGGGGTGAGTGACGATTCCCCCCCCCCCGTCCACACCGGGGTGAGTGACGATTCCGCCCCCCCCGTCCACACCGGGGTGAGTGACGATTCCCCCCCCCGTCCACACCGGGGTGAGTGACGATTCCCCCCCCGTCCACACCGGGGTGAGTGACGATTCCCCCCCCCCCCCCCGTCCACACCGGGGTGAGTGACGATCCCCCCCCGTCCACACCGGGGTGAGTGACGATTCCCCCCCCCGTCCACACCGGGGTGAGTGACGATTCCCCCCCCCCGTCCACACCGGGGTGAGTGACGATTCCCCCCCCCCCGTCCACACCGGGGTGAGTGACGATTCCCCCCCCCCGTCCACACCGGGGTGAGTGACGATTCCCCCCCCCCGTCCACACCGGGGTGAGTGACGATCCCCCCCCCCGTCCACACCGGGGTGAGTGACGATTCCCCCCCCGTCCACACCGGGGTGAGTGACGATTCCCCCCCCGTCCACACCGGGGTGAGTGACGATTCCCCCCCCCCCGTCCACACCGGGGTGAGTGACGATTCCCCCCCCCCGTCCACACCGGGGTGAGTGACGATTCCCCCCCCCCCCCCCGTCCACACCGGGGTGAGTGACGATTCCCACCCCGTCCACACCGGGGTGAGTGACGATTCCCACCCCGTCCACACCGGGGTGAGTGACGATTCCCCCCCCATCCACACCGGGGTGAGCGACGATTCCCCCCCCCCCCCGTCCACCACCGGGGTGAGTGACGATTCCCCCCCCCCCCCGTCCACACCGGGGTGAGTGACGATTCCCCCCCCCCCGTCCACACCGGGGTGAGTGACGATTCCCCCCCCCGTCCACACCGGGGTGAGTGACGATTCCCCCCCCGTCCACACCAGGGTGAGTGACGATTCCCCGTCCACACCAGGGTGAGTGACGATTCCCCCCCCCGTCCACACCGGGGTGAGTGACGATTCCCCCCCCCCGTCCACACCGGGGTGAGTGACGATTCCCCCCCCCGTCCACACCGGGGTGAGTGACGATTCCCCCCCCCCGTCCACACCGGGGTGAGTGACGATTCCCCCCCCGTCCACACCGGGGTGAGTGACGATCCCCCCCCCCCGTCCACACCGGGGTGAGTGACGATTCCCCCCCCCCGTCCACACCGGGGTGAGTGACGATTCCCCCCCCCGTCCACACCGGGGTGAGTGACGATTCCCCCCCCCCGTCCACACCGGGGTGAGTGACGATTCCCCCCCCCGTCCACACCGGGGTGAGTGACGATTCCCCCCCCGTCCACACCGGGGTGAGTGACGATTCCCCCCCCGTCCACACCGGGGTGAGTGACGATTCCACCCCGTCCACACCGGGGTGAGTGACGATTCCCACCCCGTCCACACCGGGGTGAGTGACGATTCCCCCCCCCATCCACACCGGGGTGAGTGACGATTCCCCCCCCCCGTCCACACCGGGGTGAGTGACGATTCCCCCCCCTTCCACACCGGGGTGAGTGACGATTCCCCCCCTTCCACACCGGGGTGAGTGACGATTCCCCCCCCTTCCACACCGGGGTGAGTGACGATTCCCCCCCGTCCACACCGGGGTGAGTGAGGATTCCCCCAAACCCATGGAGTATATGAATGGGCAAATTGATTCCGTTATTTTTGTTCAACCTGCTGTTTACACGGAAAAAAGATCTTTAAGACCAACTGAACTTTGAGTTTGTTTCCTTTAGAAAAGTAGCCACAGAGTAGAAAAGCCTGTTCTCCTGCCAGCATTGCTGCAGGAGAAGGACCCTTGCTCTTTGTCTCTCTGCAGCGACTAGTCACACCCCCTGAGAGCTAGAACTTTCCAATCAGCTGGGGGAATGAGCTTTTCTGATCTGACTCAGTGGAGGTTGGCTCTGAGGAAAAGGCCTTGAAACGAGTGAGCCTGCTGTATTGTTGAACTGCATCTGTTGTGTGACACGTTTTATCGTGGATCTTAAAGCTGCTGCCTATTTATGAAAAGCTGTAACAGTTGCTTTTAATTGTGAGTATACTTACCGTTTTTACTTATTAAAGAATTGTGAAAAAGGATAATGTCTTTTTTCGTTGCTTGAGCAGAGAGAATGTAATGACCTCTACTGAGAGGGGGAGCTCTAAAAGTTTCAATGCACCTGGAAATTATTTAGTTGTTTTATATTGAAAGTTTAGTTAGGCATTAAAGTGACTTTGCTGCCATGTTAAAAGTGTTATTTTTATAACAAGACTTTACAATCAAAAGTTATACTTACCTGCTTTGTTGCAGTGGATTTGCACAGAGCAGCCTGGATCCACCTCTTCTCGGGTCCCTCTTCTGTAATCCTGGCCCCTCCTCAAGTTCATTGCCCCTACTGCAATCAGCTTGCTATGGGGGCACCCAAGCCTAGCCACAGCTCCCTGTGTCCATTGAAACACAAAGTCCTGCCCCAGCTCTTCCCTGATTGGCTAGTTCACTCACTGTGATTGACAGCAGCGGCAATCAATGGCGCTGCTGCTGTGTCCCAGCCAATCGGGAGGGAGAATCTCAGATGACTGAGACACTCATTGACATCGCTGGACAGAGAGGGCCTCGGGTAAGTGTTATGGGGCTGCTGCACACAGAAGGCTTTGTCTCTTAATGCATAGAATGCATGAAGATTAAAAACCTTCTTACTTTACAATCCCTTTAAAAACTTTAAAAAAAAGGGTCCCTGCAAAAGAAGATTAGCAACACTTACTTGTCCTGCCACCTGTGCCTCGAAACTTCCTTCTCTTGAAAGTTAAACCGGATAAAGAATCTCCAGCATCTGACAACACTTTTAGGTGTATCAGATGCCGATTCCCCACTATGTAAACCAATGGGGGTCACACAGCCATAATAAACTTAGATGGAGTTCTAAACAATAACTGTAATGCTTAGTACAGAAGCCCCATATGAGCCCCCCTCTCCAGTCTGCACAATAATAACATGCAAATATATTCAGGCAAATGTTACCATAACTCCAACTGAGCCCATACAGAGAAATGCACTCAATTTTTCTTTTAAGACAGCAAAGTACCTACCTTTTGTCCCATTAGGGAAAATAGCAGAGCTGACGGCTATGTGGCCTTTCAGAACATATGTGAAACATTCCTATAGACAAACAACATAAGAAAAAACTGTGATCAGAGAAAAGCAGGGAAACCTACCATAAACATGGGCAGAAAGGAACAATCTGTGTTCAATAACAGCCAAGGAGCACACAGCTGTCAATGAACGCTTCCGCCATCATTGTGAGGAGGAAGATATCCCTTACCTTCTCGTATTCCAATGGAGTTCCGAAATGCATCGTTCTGGTCACATCTGTCGTACCGTCCCTAATAATCAACAAAGGCAGAGATAAACAGATTCTCTTTTAAAACTCACTAAAAATTATAAAATGTTTTATAACTTAAATATTATATATATATATATATATATATATATATATGCACAAGAGCAGCACTGGTCTTCCTCTTCCCGGGTCCCATGCTGACACTCCTGGCTCTTACCTCTGCCAAGTGCCCGCAGAGCACTCGTGTGCGCTTACACCTAAGCCATGCTGAGTGTGTCCATTGACAAACAGAACATGGCACAGGACCGCCTCCTGCTCCCTCCTCACTGGCTGCGATTGACAGCAGCAGGAGCCAATGGCTCCCGCTGCTGCCTCCCTATCCAATGAGGAGAGAGAGCAAGTCACTGCTCTCATGCACATCGCTTGATCAAGATCAGGCTCAGGTAAGTATTTCGAGAGAGCTGCATGCAGAAGGTTTTTACCTTCTTCCATAGAATGCATTAACCACTTCCGGACCGCCCACTGTATATTTGCATGTCATTACTTTGACGTTATACTTTGGGGTTATGGCAGCAGATAGGGGTCATATCCCTGGTATATTTTTACACAACTGGGGATCCTCTGTCAGATGAAAGTGAGGCTCCATTCACAAATGAGCGTTCTGAATCACTGGTGGAATCGCCACGATGCCAGAATTGCAGCAAAACACAGAACGTGCTTGCGATGCCACTATTTCTTAACGGCACCCCAAACGCGCTGCAAATTTGCCGATATTGTTGAGTGACAAAATAAAATACAAATGCACATGGCTCTGTGCCAAGATCTGGTACATGAGCTTCTGGAAATTAAGCATTTCAGGAGTGGAGGGAGGACCATTCAAACGAATGATGCCGCTCCAAAAATGCTCCACTAAAGAAAAAAAAAAGGGAGCTGTAGATTGCTCAAGTGTGAATGGAGCCTAACGCTAGGTTCACATCTATGACGCTTGATGCACTTTTCAGGAAGGTTTTGCAGCGCGTTTTGAAACTCATTTTTTTTTTATGCGTTTTTGCATTTTATGTTTTTTTCCCCCCCTCTTTAACCACTTCAGCACCGGAAGAATTTACCCCCTTCCTGACCAGGTCATTTGAGATACGGCTCTGCGTCACTTTAACTGACAAATGCACGGTCATGCAACGCTGTACCAAAACAAAATTAATGTCTTTTTTACCCACAAACAGAGCTGTCTTTTGGTACCCCATGTGTTTTTTTTTTTTTGCAGCCAATTTATTTAATTTTTTTACATTCAGCTGTCAGCGGGGAACCCCACTGACAGCTGATGACTTATTGGTTAAGGTCGCAGCGGCCGGCTTCCCAGCCCCCTCCTTAGCAACCAGCTACTTACAGCGTTTAAACAGAAAAATAAAAGACCAAAACACATCAAAAATCACATTACACAACACTTGCATTTTTTGGCGCCATTCCATTCCAAGTCTATTACGCGCAACAAAGTTCCTGACCCTTTCCAAAAACGTACCGGCCACAAAACAAATAGATGTGCACGTGTACCATAGAAAACCATGTTAAATCGACTGTAATGAGTTTCTGCAAACTGTAAAACGCACTAAAAAACACATAAGTGTGAACAGAGGGTAAGAGTGGTGTGCTCAGAAACTGGTGCAGCTGCGTTTGGTAGCCAATCAGCTTCTAAGTTCAGCTTCTTCAATTAACTACTTGACCTCTGGAAGATTTACTCTCCTTCATGACTACGTCATTTTTTGGGACACGGCACTGCGTTACTTTAATTGACAATACTGTACCCAAATAAAATGTATGTCATTTTTTTACCCCACAAATAGAGTTTTCTTTTGGTGGCATTTGATCACCTCTGCTTTTCTTTTTGCTCTATGTAGGTAAATGTGATGGTCAGGTGTCAAACACTTTGCCTTATAGTGTATTTTTTTTTTTTAGGATGCTAATCCCATCAAAGCATCTAACAAAAACCTGTAGAAACATAAAAACATCCTCTTACTTGTACTGGGCACCAGAATCCAAGAGGAAAACTTCATTAACACACAATTTTCTATTTGTCTCAGCATCCGGTCTAAAAGAAAAAAATATATATTATAAAAATTAGTTCTATATTAATAATATACAGGATTTATATAGTGCCAACAGTCTGCACACCACTTTACAATACAAAGGGAGACATGAGGGTGAGGCGGCTCTGCCCCCTGAGAGCTTACATTTTAAACTGAAGCACTGAGATCAGTGTATAATAAAAGGTCATTATTTGTTGCTACTCTTTAGAAATGCTGTTGAGAAACAAATTCAGTAAATGACACACTAGCAGCCTCTCTGTCCAATTCATATCTGACTTTAAATGCTACAGAACCACTATTACCAACAACAACTCTGCAACTCAAACTTAGGATGATAATGTACATTCCTGGTAAAATAGGGAACCCTATTTGACCCCTTTGCTTGGACTGCAACAGAAAAAAAAGCCCACTGATCTCCAAAAGCCCCTGTGAAGACGTGTTTTTGGGCGAAATGCATAGGGAGGAGCTATTATTATTATTATTATTATTAAGTCATCATGCCTACAAGGGTGTTTTGGCAGATGGCTTTTGATATGCTGTGTTCATTTGCTTATATGCGAGAACACGTCTTGTTTTACATAGTCAGGTTGAAAAAAAAGACACAATCAAGTTCAACCAAATAACAAAATACAATCCCATATACAATATCCTATAACCACAGTTGATCCAGAGAAGGCGAAAAAACCTAGCAAGCATGATCCAATTTGCTACAGCGGGGAAAAATTCCTTCCTGATCCCTTGAGAGGCAATCAGATTTTCCCTGCATCAACTTTATCTATAAATGTCGGTACCCAGTTATATTGTGTACATTTAGGAAAGAATCCAGGACTTTTTTAAAGCAATCTACTAAGTTTGCCAGAACCACCTCTGGAGAGAGTCTATTACACATTTTCACAGTTATTACTGTAAAGAAACCTTTCCATATTTGGAGATGAAATCTCTTTTCTTCTAGGCGTAAAGAGTGCCCCCTTGTCCTCTGTGATGACCTTAAAGTGAATAACTCAACATCAAGTTCACTATAAGGACCACTTATGTATTTGTTCGTTGATCATATTCCCCCTTATTCTCCTCTTCTCAAGAGAGAATAGATTCAGTTCCTCTAATCTTTCCTCATAGCTGAGCTCCTCCATGCCACATCAGTTTGGTTGCCCTTCTCTGCACTTTCTCCAGTTCCCTGATATCCTTTTTGAGAACTGGTGCCCAAAACTGGACTACATATTCCAGATGAGGTCTTACTAATGATTTGTGCAGGGGCAAAATGATATCTCTCTCTCCGAGATATCATTTATCAATGCCATGCACGCACAGCTTGGCATTGCGTGCATGGCATTGAACTTATGATCTACCAAAACCCCCAGATCCTTCTCCCCTATGGATTCCCCCAGTTGTACTCCTCCTAGTATGTATGATGCATGAATATTCTTAGCCCCCTGTAATAAATTGTGTTTTTATACTGCACTATAGCGATTCCCCTTCCCCTTTCCTTTGTGGAATTGGTTAATACTCTGACTGGCAACCTATGCCGAACTGAACCTGGAGCTGGGTTTTTTCCCTTAAAGTGCTGTTAGACCTCCCTGCATCTGGAGTCTAGCTTTCTGTTAAGCAGTGGTGTTTATCCTTGGTGGCCTTTAATCGTAATTGTGATATGCACTTTCAGTAATATTAATTTGAAATGTTATTCACTTAAAGTAACAGCACCACACATTTTTGTATTAAAAACCTACGCATGACAACACCCTCTTTTTATGTTATGGGACATAAAACTAGCCATTGCATACACATCAGTTCTATTCCGCATCTAACTGGAAAAGGAAAGATGGTGCAAAGATAGGGGCAAACACTGCGTTATGAGACGAGTAAACTAAAACCACACAATACATATACAATATCAAAAGATATTAAAAACTATGAACACAAGTTATAGCAACATCAGTAATAATGATGAAAATTGATCAGATCTTAGGAAAAAATCGGTAGTTTTCAAAAAGCGCCATCTGACACGCCCCATCGTCACTTCCGGTTCAGAAACTGAGCACGCTGCCGCCGAGCAGGAATCGGGGCGGCCTGCTCCATCTCCTTGATCCTCCTGCCAACGCATTGCTGCAGCTCACTGGGACAGCAGCCTGGATGGAGTTCCGGACCCTACAGTGACTATATATCCTATACAGAGATACCCATGCCCGTTTCCTCACAGCTGTCATGTGAGTAGCCATTTGGCTGACTATACCCATAAAATCTGTTTATTTCAAAATACTGCACTTCGTCAGAGCACCTTGTTGTTTCTCATCTTCTATTCCTCATATAAGCAGTTCTTTTTTTGTTGAGAAGAAAATTCAGATTTTCCGGACAAGGGTCTATAATTGCTAGTTAATAGTACAGCAAAACTGACGGTACCTCTTCCCCACCCTATATAACAGGCGTGTTTTGTGTCCGATTGTTATTTTCCACATGATATGAACGTACCTCCATCAAAGCAGGAATTATGGATTACGTCTAGAGTTTGGATCTGGAAGTTTGATCTCAGGACAAAATCCAGATTTATAAATGTTTATTTCTTTACTAGACAGGTTTACAACATGTCATTTACAACAGGGTTGCATTAAGAGACTTTACACACTCTTACAGTTACGGATAATGTGTGCTTCTCTCCACCACAGGCATAAGATTTAAATATGACTATTTGATTTCTGACTTTACGGAGAAAATGACAGTGGCACCATGTTCAATATGACTTCCCCATTCTTGTATAATCAATGTTTGGAGTTTGTCAGAATTTGTGGGTTTTTTTGTTCACCGCCTCTTAAGGATTGACCACAAGCTCTCAACGGAATTAAGGTCTGGGGAGTTTCCTATTCATGGACCCAAGATTTCAAGGTTTTTCTCCCCAAAACGCTTATCTATCACTTCTGCCTTATGGCAAGGTGCTCAATCTTGCCAGAAAATGCATTTTTCCTCAAACTGTTCTTGGATGGTTGGGAGAAGTTGCTCTCAGAGGATGTTTTTGTACCATTCTTTATTCATGGCTGTGTTTTTAGGCAAAAGTGTGAGTGAGCCCACTCCCTCGGCTCAGAAGCAACCCCACACATGAATGGTCTCAGGCTGCTTTACTGTTGGCATGACACAGGACTGATGGTAGCGCTCACCTTTTTTTCTCCAGACAAGGCATTTTCCGGATGCCCCAAACATCAGAGTCATCAGAGAAGATGACTTTACCCCAGTCCTCAGCAGTCCAATTCCTGTAAATTTTGCAGAAGATCAGTCTGTCCTTGGTGTTTTTCCAGGAGAGAAGTGGCATCTTTACTACCCTTCTTGACACCAGGCCAGCCTCCAAAAGTCTTCTCCTCACTGTGCATGCAGATGGACTCACATCTGCCCACTGCTATGCAAGCTATGCACTGGTGGTGCTCCGATCTTGCAGCTGAATCAACTGTAGGAGACAATCCTGGTGCTTGCTGGACTTTCTTTGGCACCCTGAAGCCTTCTTCACAAATGCAGTGGAAATTCTTTGATGGGATCAAGTTAATTTTTCATGGCAAATAGGGACTTTGAAATTACTTGCAATTCATCTGATCACTCTTCATAACATTCTGGAGTATATGCAAATTGCCATCATAAATCTGAGGCAGTAGAATTTGAGAAAATCATTTTTGTATCATTGTCAAACCTTTTGGCCACGGCTGGATATAGATGGCAAAAAGTAGATCCTGTAGAAGTCAATGACACATTTTCATAGCTCTTACTGTGAAGTATCCTTTCCTGGTGGGTAGGTGGTGCCTATCTCAAAGACCGCCTATCAAATGAGGCTGAAGAGCAGGTTAACAAGATCATTGTACTCCTATATGATAGTTTCTAAATCAGCATTTAACTGCTACCTACCTACCTACCAGGCAAGCACACTTAACAATCCGCACCAGCTCTGCAGAGACTAACAGCTTTAGCAGTCAAGCTGCAGTCCTACAGGTGGGAAAGCAGTTAGTATGCATATAAGGCGGACACACATAAATGATAACTACAGGCTCTACTAGGCCCTACTATCACAAATGTTGAAAAACACTGACCTAAAGCACCCCCTTCCCCTAGCAGTATTTTTTTATTTATTTTATACTTACCTTTTTCTGATGTCCTCTGGCTTGTCATGCGCTGCTGCTCTGAATCCTGTTCAGTTTTCTCCCGTGGTTGGCCGGTCCAGGATGATACAGAGACAATACTGATGCAGAGAGCAACCAATTTAAAGTAAAATCCCAGGCAACGAATCTTAAAACGCTCCCTCGCTCTTCCCAACTATGCGGACTAACCTGTGTAAGAAAGATGCTTATACTTAGCTATCTTCAGGCCGCTCTTGTCTGGTCATGCAATCCCAAATTTCAGCCAGTGGCAGCTGCAGGGGAGAGGAAGGAACAATGGCTAGTAATGCCCAGGATTGGTGACATCACCCATAGGCTCGTATGGCCCATTTGATGCGAGTGCTCCCTCCTCTCCCCTGCAGACTTACACGGGAGAGACGACAACATTATCAAGCCAGAGAAGCATGTAAATAGGTAAGTATATACATCTTTCTTATACAGATTAGTCAGCACACGTAATAAGAGGGGCAAGGGAGCATTTTTCAAGATTAGCTAGGTATAGTCTGGAATACCACTTCTGGCAACTCAGCAACTTGTAACCCACAGCAGAATCCCCTCTCCTTTCAGTGCATCACCCCTGAGCTGCTCTCTGCATTTCCGCTCTCTGCATCAAAACACAGAGGTATCCCACAAGTATAGGAACTAAAGAATAAAAAAAGAGAATGTTTTGATCTGGGCCTTTAATCCTACTGTCTTTGTGTTGAGTGGAAAAAAAAAAAATATTCCTCCCTGACAAGAGGTACAATTAGTCGCAGTAGCACAAGGGATTTTGTTCCGCCTTCTGCTCAACCAAAAATTTCTACCATTTATCTTTATAACCTTTGCCTTTTATTAACCCCTTCAGTACAAAGGTAAAATTCTTAATGCCTGTGTGACAGTATGGAGTTAATTTACTAATACTGTCGAGTGCAAAATCTGGTGCAGCTCTGCATAGAAACCAATCAACTTCCAGTGTTTTTTTTGGTCAAAAGCTTAAAGCGGAGCTCAACCCAAAAAGGGGAAGCTCTGCTTGTTTGTACCCTATTCCCCACCGTGCCACCCTATTCGCTGTGGCAATCTCTGAGCATATCCGGTCCCTCCTCCTTCCCTCCTGTCGCCTTCTGGGACACACACACAGGTCCCAGACGACGACGGGACCATATAGAAAGCACAGGGTGACTCGCAAAACGCACAGTATGAAACTGGCTGTGAAGCCTGAAGGCATTATCGCCCATTTCCTTACTTACAATGCTGGCGCCTGGACCCGAAGAAGATAGACAAATCGGCTTCAAGTGCTGACATTGCGGGATCCCTGGACAGGTAAGTGTCCTTATATTAAAAAAGTCAGCAGCTACAGTATTTGTAGCCGCTGACTGTTAATTATTTTTTCCAGACTGGAGCTCCTCTTTAAATAAACAAGCTCAAGTTAGAAGCTGATTGGCTACCATCTACAGCTGTATGATATTTTGCACTCTCCAGTTGTAGTAAATCAACCCCCATATGTATCTGTGAGACTAAATGTTCTCTTTATGTTTGTAATTGTGATTCCTGAACCAACTTCAATAAAAATGTACTTAAACATAAAAACAATTCCTAATGCCGGAACCCAGTTTTGCAACCTTGCATTGTGTTAGTAAAACTAAATATATCACCAAAGCTACCTATTATACCCAGGTGAAACATACCGCGTTGTTTTCTACACGACAAATTGGGCTTTCATTTTGTAGTAAATGGTAAAACTCTTTTTTTTATTTTTTATTATCATCCAAAGAAAACTGGCCCAAAAAGTATTTCATTGTAACTGTAACTTTTACCACCAAAACACAAACCAAAATAAAGGATCCCACTTCTGACAATTGCGGCAATAAAACATATGTGGATGGTATTTGTTGTTTGCTACCTGTAACTAGAGCCCGGAAACAATAGTGTGCATCTTGCTCTCTTTTTTTTTTTTTTTTTTTTATTGTACCTGAAACACAGGGATGCCAGCTAAAACTGATAGCAAATAAAAAGAAAGCCCCATATACACTATAAGATTTTCTGCTGATTTTTGTCTTCAGATTTACCAAAACCATGTAGTGCAAGGTCATGTGATTGAGAGCCAGTCCTCCTGCCTCAGGATCATTAGTACGAGACCTGGATCTGTCAGTGACAGCTGGGTCTCTGTGTTGGGTGAGCACTGAGCTGCGCACTCCCAGCACAAACAGAGCAGTGCACATAAGTAGCCTCATAGAAGACGACCCACTTCATTGAGGCTGCATATGTGCATACACTCGGCAGGAAGGAGTTAACCAAGATAACCCTGCAAATATAAAGAAATCTTTACCCAACAATAAAAATTAAAAAAAATACACCAGTGTACAGAACATGATATTATGAAAGCATATTTTCCGTTTCCTTTGGGCTGCAGGTATGGTGTTTGCTGTGCTGAGCTGCACTGGATGCCCATTTATAAGGCGGCCTTTGCTGTAAATTTAATACAGGTGCTGCCATCGCTGACCTCCCTATGAAAATGCCAATTGACTGGCTCTAATTCCTTCTGAGCTACTGATCCAGAGCAAGGAAAGCAATGGCAGTTTGTATATTTTCGGTACAAATCTCTCGTAACCATCAAGAAATTGAAGCAAAGCAGATCTTACTTGTAATGAATGATTGCCCCGTTCGGTCCCGTACTGGAGATGGTGGGAAAGCTGAGCTCTTTGAAGTCATGTTGTTGGCTAGAAAAAAAAAAAAAAAAGCAGCATGACATTCTTCTCTCTGCTGTGACAATATATACACATTAAGTAAAATGAAAAAGAAATTAGCAAAATAAAATAAAACGTGTGTAATAGGTTAGTCCATATTAGCCCCTTCTCGCTCAGCCCCCCTTTGATTTGAACTCCGGAAGATTTATCCCCTTTCATGGCCATTTTTTTGATATGGCACTGCGTTACTTTAACTGACATTTACAAAATTGAACAACATTTTTCCCCATAAATAGAGCTTTCTTTTGGTGGTATTTGATCACCAATGCATTTCTTACTTTTTGCGCTATAAACAAAAAAAGCATCAATTTTGAAAAAAAAATAATTCTTTTTGTTTATTTTCTGCTAAAAACACATCCAATAAATTTAGGAAAAAAAAAAAATCGAATTTATTCATAAATTTAGGCCAATACGCAAACTCTATAGCGTCTACAAACTAGGGTATATTTTTATGGATTTTTTTTTTTTTTTAAATAATGGTACTGATTAGTGAATGAATGAATGAATGAAATACTTGTATAGCGCATAATGCGAACTGAATCGCCTCAAGGAGCTGTGAAGAGCTTTGATCATCATCTAGAAGAGGAAGGTCTTGAGTTTTTTCCTAAAAGCCAGGTGGTTTTCTTCCAGGCGGATGTTGGTTGGTAGAGCATTCCATAGCCGAGGACCTTGGACAGCGAATGTCCGATCTCCCTTGGATTTATACCGGGCTTTGGGCACGAGGAGGTTTTTGTTGGCTGATCGAAGACTGCGGTTTGGTGTGTAAGGATTTATTTTCTCCATTAGGTATTGCGGAGCTTCTCTATGCATGCATTTGTGGGTGAGGCAAAGGGTCTTGAACGTGATCCAATTTTTTACCGTTAGCCAATGTAAGCTCCTCAGCGAAGGAGCGATGGATTCCCAGGGTCTTTTTCCTGTTATCAGCCTTGCCGCCGTGTTTTGGATCAGTTGTAATCGCGCAAGTTGATATTGTGGTAATCCTATGTAAAGCGAATTTGCGTAGTCCAGTCGTGAATTAATGATTGTTCCAACTACCACTGCTTTGTCATTCTTTGGGATAAAAGGGATGAGTCTCCGAAACATGCGTAGTAGATGGTAAGATCCACTGACTACTGCTCCTATTTGCGCATCCATTGACATTAGTGACTTATAGCAGGATGTTTGACACTTTGTGGGAACCAGTAACACGAAGGCCCCTTTCACACTTGTGCCACTTATCCCAAAACTTGGTATTGCTTCAAGTCACGTTGAAGTTGTGGCAGAGTCGTGTCAAAGATGCGCGACTTTCAGGTCGTACAAGTGTGAAAGTGGCCTAATACAGTGAACAGTGCTATATGCACTGTCCATCACTTACCCTCATCAGAATGGAGATCTCTTGTTTACATAGGCAGATACTACGCGCGCCCCCCCCCCCACCCCCCTCGTTGGCAGAAGTGCAGAATATTAGATAGATATATATTATATATATATATATATATATATATATATATATATATATATATATATATATATATATATATATATATATCTATCTTACACGTAATCCTGCCTAGGAGGGCCGCCCTTTAGCAGTATATCTGCTGGGGCAGTATATCTGATGGGGCAGTCCGGAACTGGTTAAAATAATTAAGTATGATATACCTTCCTATCTATTTACTAATGCTAGCAGCATAAGAAAAATAGTTCTGATTATGAGAGTGAAGTTCCGCTTTAACCCAATAAAGCGACATATTTAAACCTGGCTCCTCCCCCCTTATTCTTCCATATTTAGATTTAAAAAATGATTCTTATTTTTAAAGCGTTGTAACACTCCTGAACTAAGGAAGAATGATGTTGTGTTCTGGATTTCACGCATGCACAGGATGTGCTGCAGAACTTCAGGACATGACTAAGACCCCATACACACTATTAGATTTTCTGATGATTTTTGTCTTCAGATTTACCAAAACCATGTAGTGCAAGGGCCTGCCTGATTGCATACAAACTGAAACTCTTAAGGTTTGACCTCATATTATATGGTTTTGATAACTCTGAAGACAAAAATCTGCAGAAAATCTAAGTTTGTATTGGGTCTAAGATGACACAATTATCAGGGTGCAGGAACCCCTTCCCCAGATGTGCCGCAGGTCTCTTCAAGATCCTGAGGACCAAACAGAGCCCGTGAACACAGATCTTTAAAAATTGTGGCACTGAAGGGGGAAGGTGGGCTAAATTACAGGGGACTGAAGTTCCTCCTCAAGAAGAAATGTAGCTGTGATTATGGGATTTTACCTTCGGAATTCTTCTGCTTTATCCGCAGCTCCTATCTCTGTAATACTGTCACTGTGGATCTGTAACAGAAAACAAACATCAACAATAACACAATGATTTCCCATAGAGGAGGGAGGATGATCACATTCCCAGTATTAGTATTCTTACCTCTTTCTCCAGCCAGCAGAACAGCTCACAGAGGGCCACGGCGTCCTTAATCTAAAACACAGACAAGTGATATCCTAATGGCACAAACTAAGCAACAATACCGAGGTTATACGTACAAGAATTGAGACTTTTTTTTTGTGCTCTCTCTGTCACTACCTTCAGCACAAAGTAGAACAGTTAAAATCAAAATTATATTTTATTATATTTTGTATTTGATTTATTACAATAACAAATGATTTCAATAATTTATAAAATTTTAAATTATGCCAAGGGTCTCCAAACCGCAGCCTGCGACAATTCCATCTGGCCCGCAGTTGATGTGCATAGTCTTCGCTCTGATGGGGACCCTAATTTAAGGGGGAACTGATTTGAGGGACTCTGATGGGAAACTGATGTAAGGGAGACTGTGAGGGGAACTGTGATTTAAAGGTTTGTTTTTAAAACAAACATGTTATACTTACATCCTCTATGCAGTGGATTTGCACAGAGCAGCCCCAATCTTCCTCTTATCGGGTCCCTCTTCGCTGTTCCTGACTCCTCCCTCCTATCGAGTGCCCCCATAGTCAGCAGATTCCTATGGGGGGCACTGGAGCAGAGTCACAGCTCTTTGTGTCCATTCATACACGTAGCCCTGACCCAGCACCGCCGCTTCTCTTTCCCTGATTGGCTGACCGACTTTGATTGACAGCCATAGGAGCCAATTGCACCACTGCTGTGTCTTAGCCAATCAGAATTGTCACAGACAGCTTAGACATTCGTGGACATCGCTGGAGAAAAATGGGGCTCGGGTAAGTAATTAAGGGGGCTGCTACACACAAAGTTTTTTTTATCTTAACGCATAAAATACATTAAGATAATAAAACCTTCTGCCTTTACAACGCCTTTAAAGTAGAAACTTCCCTTTTTTAATCAACATTGACTATTTTAATATAGACGAAAAATGTTCACAATCACTTACACTGCATCCATGGCTGTACATTTGTATGCATGAGACATGAATGCGTTTCCACACATATTGGAGTATACTAGCGTACAGCCATTTATTTCTATGGGCAGCTTTATGCACCACCTGCAACTCCATGCTGGGGAATACACCCGTATTTCACATCATACAGCTCCAGTTGCCCATGTGCATGAGGCCTAAAATTATAATAAAAGTTCCTGATGGTAGTATGATCTCCTTGAAAAGGTTCTCTTGAAAGAATAACCCCCCCTACCCACCAATTATACCACAGTTCTCCTACAGGGCTGGAAATCCAAACAACGCAACAGTGTTTGGGCTTGGAGAATGGCCACTGCAGCCTAAGCACTGTATCCTAGGAGGAAGGGGGTTAGTTGCATGTATCCCCATACCAGGGTTTCTTTTGTGCATTTCTCTACAATATCTATAGCTACAGGGGTGAATGAGGGCTTGTATTAAAAAGCTTTTACTGCATGTTCCAAACGTGTCAGATTCACATTAGAGCCCATCTCCAGCAACACACAAAGCCCCTCCTTTCCCACCCATTTATAAAAAAAAAAAAACCCTAAGGGCTGGTTCACAATGCAAAAACACACTCCAGATCCATTCCATCTATGTATGTAAGTTTTTTAACGCATTTTTGGCGTGTTTCCTGTGTGTTTCCGGATGTTTTCCAGATGCTTTTTTTCTTCCTGTTTTTTTCACTGTACTGGGGTCTGGTGAATTTTTGAAGTGTTTTACCGCGTCCCAGTACAATCCAGTGCAGAAAAAAATGCAGCATGTTCTACTTTTTTTCCTAGAACTGGAAAGCCCTGAAACTGACTACACTGGTGTGGACTATGTCATTGGAAACCATATAACCTACTTTCTATGCGTTTTTGATGCAGGAAAAAAAAAAGAAAAAAAAAAAAAACGCACTGCATGTGGTGTGAACTGGCCCTAATAGCATTTTTCCTTCCCTCAGTCTGTCGTACGTAAACTTTGCCATACTAGCTTTCAGGAGTGGATGCCGGTAATCCAGTGCTGCAATGTGTACCGTTACTGACCATCCCTAGCTTAGTGACATCATTCTGTGCCTAAGACAACCCTGCAGCTGGACAGCCAATAGGACATGTCCATGTCATCCAAGCAGCGATGTGGACAATGGAAGAAGGTGACTCGCTGGGGTTGATTTACTAAAACTGGAGAGTGCAAAATCTGGTGCAGCTCTGCATAGAAACCAATCAGATTCCAAGTTTTTTTTGTTGAAGCTTAATTGAAGAAGCTGCAGTTAGAAGCTGATTGGCTACCTTGCACTGCTGCACCAGATTTTGCACTCTCCAGTTTTAGGAAATTAACCTCATTGTGTGTCAAGGTGCAAGACTTGGACTTTAACGGTTCCTGGTACTTGTTCCTAACATTCGTCAAAGAAGACTTACATGAGCTCTCCGCATTCCTTCAATCTCTGCAGAGTTTTTCACAGCCTTTGCTAGACATATCGGCGTGTACTGCGACAGGTACCTTTGAGTCTGAGTATTTCAAAACACATGAAAAAATAAAAATTAGTATTAAATACAGAGATTATAGATAAGGGACAGTTGGCCATACATATGCCCTTGTAGAATTTAGCATGTACCTTGGGAATAGCTTCAGATAGTGCATAGCTAGCCTTGTCACTAATCCACACCTTCTCCTTGGGGGAGAGCCCAGTGCAAACACCCTGCAGAGCGCTCAGAATTGACCCGTATGGCTCCAGCTGGATCCTGTACTCAGCGGCTGGAGACGAGTCCAGCTGTAAGTGCGCCCGGACTGCTGGGTCAGCCAGACGCTCACCGTCAATAAAAAGCCTGTGGAAAAAAAAAATAGGGCACAACATAGAACATGATGGAAGATCAAATGCCAAAGCACAACATATCTAAATACAAAATAATGCAATTAGGGAAAAATAATTCTCTGATAGAGTACACTAAATTATTTAGGCTTTTTTTTTTCAGATGATTGCAAAATGAGCAAACTGTGAATTTATTGGAGTGCATCACCAGATGGCTCTTCTTTATAGAGCTTTACTTATCACTAGAGGGATCATCAACAGGACAAAGAAGGTCCCGATTCCTCTATATACAACAAAATTTCCATTCAGTGCACCTCTAAATTTTTATATCAATAGAGGGGTCACCAGCAGGAGGAAGAAGGTACTGATTCCCCTATAGAGATTTTTATTAAAGATGCACCGTAATTTCATAGAATGCCCGTAATAGAAAATGTGGCAATAATGGCACTGAAAATGCGAATTTTTCCCGCGATTTTATAGCGAATTCACAACGATTTTAGGCCAGCTTTACCATGATTACTGTGCCTTATGGTGAGTTTTTCATAGGTCATGTGACTCAAAAACTGCATCAAAAACGTAACACAGTTGTGTTATGAAGCTCTCTTGCTGCATTTTCAATGCATTTGAACTGGAAGGTGCGTATTTTTAACTGACCAAAAGATGCAAACTGGATTTTTAACACCACAATGGAAGCGCAATGGACCACTGTGAAGACATATATGGAATTTAATACTATACATTTTTATTGAGCTTTTCTTGTGCTAAAAGTGCCAATAATGGCCGACAATAAATTCATATTTATTTAAATTGATATTAATTAAAAAGTTGTATACCATTTTATGTAGAACATTTTTTTTTTAAACTGTCATTTTGGGTACCAAAATTTCCATTTGGTGCACCTCTAATTTTTATATTACTAGAGGGATCACCAGCAGGGGGAAGGAGGTCCCGATTACTCTATACAGATCTTTAGTTAGACCTCCTTTAGACTACTGTGTCCAGTTCTGGAGACCTCACCTACAAAAGAGATATTCATAAGGAAGGACAGTCCAGAGATGGGCAACAAAAATGGTGAAAGTCTGGGGGATAAAATATATTGAGAGCGCCTTCAGGAACTTAATATTGACATGGGAATTTATAGATAGGCAACTCCTATCCTCATATTGATTAGTGGTTCCAAATTAATAACTACTGCCAAAACATTTAACAAAGCCAAGATGGATGGGATAAATAAGACGTTTTTCTACAAAGATGATATCTAAAGGTCCGATAATAACTTGATGTGCGGTCCATGATGCAAGCGCAATAATAAATCAAATTTAAATATAACAGCCCCATCATATCAAGTCCACACACTCTGTTAGGATAGATCCCACCTGCAGCCAATTGTATATTTTTTGATCTGGCTGAGCGCTTTCTGTTCTGTCATATACAGATTGTTGGTCCTTTTGTTTTTATTTATTATTTTTGAAATCCAAAGCAGAATGTGTGGGTTGTGAAATGATGTGCCCATTTTCCTTGTAAGTGCAGCGGTATAAGCAGAAGAATACTTTGGATTTATTGGACATCTCTGCATGACCGCAGGGTATTGTGATTATTTATTATGTTATGACATCAGGAAAATAATGTAAGATGGAAACCAAGGACTTGTGTTATCTAGCTAAAACTAACAACAGATCAATGAGAAAATATAATTTTGCCAGGAAAAAGTGGTCTTCTTGAAACACGAAACTGGAGTTCTTACACAAACAGCATGATAGAAAACAAGCCATTGTAATATATTTATGAAAGCCGGACCCAGTAATGAAGGGTTCACACCAATAGATCAGAGCTGTAGCTTAATGCAAAGGTGCTATTAGACAAGGTTACAGACATTATTTTGGTCAAATATTTCATTTTTAACCACTTACCGACCGCCGCACGCCGATGTACATCCATACTTTGGGGACGGATATCCAGTGATGTAAGTAACTAAGTTAAACGGAGTTACTTTAGAGGGTAACGAGTAATCTAACTGATTACTCTTCCCCTCATGGTAACTCACTTCTCATTACTTGGGCAGAGTTACCTCAATTATATCTACCTCCCAGGAGGCCCACCGTGGCCGCGCTGCCTGGCCGTTCATTCTGCCGCGGGGAGGGGGGCTTTCGCCCACTGAGCTGAGAAGAGGCTGAGACTGTCTGGACCGACCCATCCCGCCACACCTATCCAGAGAGAGAATGTAGGGAGGTGGGGCAGACACTGAAAAATTAAGTCAGCTGACACCAATCGAGTGAAGGGGAGGGTCTCTCTCTCCCCATGAGGAAAGGCTTCCCTGGAGGCATTCAAGTAAGTGACTGATGATTCTAATTGAAGTGCAATCGATCTATCCCAAGTTCTCCACCACCTCTGCTTCTTACTGATCCCATCCCTACCCACCCACCATCACTTCTACAACAGAAGTGATAGGGGGGATAGGGTAGGGATGAGATCAGTGGTGGTGGGGGATGGGATCAGTAAGTGGCAGAGGTGGTGGTGGGAGAGGATGGAACAAAGGGACATGACCTCAAAATATCAGGAGCAAAGTTCAAACAACTTACTTGGCACAACTAACCTTATTTTACTAGGAGAGTAGTGGATTCCTTGAATAAAAGGAAGTTAACAGATTCCTCCATCCACGCTAAACAGTGAAGATCGACAAATTGTATTCTGACAGTTTCCGATAGCTCTAAGAATACCCAACCAGTGGCTGCATCTTATTGGACACAGCTACTGTTTGGACAGTGTTTTTACAGCAGGCTGCTTCTATAAAAGTCAAATGATCTAGCTTTTGTTGAATGAAGCAGGGCCTCCCACTGAGCGAATTTCATCTGGTTCCCGATGAACTGGTATACCATCTTAAAAGGTGTCTCCACATAAAAAAACAATCA
The DNA here is from genome assembly GCF_037356315.1 of Lithobates pipiens. Classification (NCBI taxonomy): domain Eukaryota; kingdom Metazoa; phylum Chordata; class Amphibia; order Anura; family Ranidae; genus Lithobates; species Lithobates pipiens. The sequence continues at coordinate 158,575,005 of NW_027507787.1, read as the reverse complement.
AAGCTCAGTCTCACCTGATTGCTTCTGCTCCCACAATGGCATAAGTGAAGAACACTGGGTTATACTCCACATCAGAGCCTCTGAGATTAAACAACCCTAATCAGAGAGAAGTGAACACATGCTAAAAACCTTAATCAGGAGACACACATATCACTAAATATACTAGTTTACCTCTATCAGGGTGTTAACGTTTTTGTGCGGAGTCAAATTCCAGCTACTGGAACAGCAGCCATAAACATATTCACCAACGCAGATACTTGCTGGACATCCCTGGTCAATCCTGTACTACATTTGTCCTACAACAGCAGAAGGTGACCAACTCAAAACCCCTCTAAGGCAGGGGCCTCCAAACTATGAACCAAGGGCCACATCCTGCAGCTAGGGTCAGTAGTGTGCATTGATTGAAGATTAAGGTCAGTAGAAGCTGCTTACTGTGCCTGCTTCTGATGTTGGGGGGACTTTTGCTAGCGATCCTGAAGTGGGGGGGGGGACGGGACTTTAAAGGGGAACCTGATGTAAGTGGGGTTATGTTTAAAACTCTAATGGGGAACCTCATGTGGGGGGGGGGGGGGAACAGACTCTGATGGGGAACCTGATGTAAGGGAATGGTTGGGGGGGGGGGGGCTCGGATGCGTAACGTGATGTCAAGGGGGAGGGATCTGAATGAGGAATGACTTGGATGGTGAACCTTATGCAAAAGGGGGGGGGGGGGGGGGGGCAATGGGGACTTTTTACTAGGGTTGCACCAATACTAGTATCAGTACAGATACTGAGTATTTGCACAAATATCGGTACTCGTGAAAGTGCACTGATACCTGAAACAGATACTTTCAGGCTTGGAGCTGTCAGTAGGTCTCCCCTGTTGACAGTGTTAAAGAAGTCCAGTAATTGGAGCTATAAAAAAAAAAAATTCAAATAAAGCAGCCGGCAATGTTTATTAACAACATTGCTCAGCCGCTGAAACACTAAAATAAAAAGAAACATTGTTGTTTCTGTTTGTATCTTCCTGTTTCTTCATCTGCAGTTCAAAAAGGGATGAACAAATGTTCCTCTGTTTAACCTTTTATTAACCTTAAATTTACTGTAATCAGCCTTAATTAACTCCCTATTCTCCTCCATTTAATTATTATTTTCCTGCTTTTTTTGTTCACGTCTATTTTATAAACGATATAAACAATTAAAACATTTTTTTTTGTTTGCTTTGTTGGTGAATATTTTTACACATATATTTATAAATTTCACATTGAAATACCGCAAAATAAAAAATAAAATAAAAAATCCATTTATTAATAACTTTTCAATGCTTTGTACCATTGCTGACAGCTAAAGTGAAACAGTTGTGGTAGGTATTGGTAATTAGTAACAGCGAGTACTAAAAAAAAAAAAAAAAAAAAGTATCGGTACTCGTAAAAAATAAATAAATAAATAAATAAATAAATTTAAAAAAAAATGGTATCAGTGCATCCCTACTTTTAACCAGCAAATATTGTAACATTTATGATGTGACCGTCGTATTGAAAAGTTTGGAGACCCCTGGACTAAGGTTTGACTGTCCAAATCCTGCATTGACCAAAGTGGAAGAATCACAAGTAGATTCCTGGAATCTCCACCTAACCCCAGCGTCATCAAGTATATTCTCACAACTGCCAGGTCCTCCCCCTCATTAACGGGGCAATTATAATACCGCAATAAAAACACCATCTCCCTCCCTCACTGTCACTTTCAGACATATTAGTCATATTGCATGCCAATTGTTACCTACAAACTAAACCTTAGAACATAGAAAAACTCTTAAAAAAAAAAAAGAGAATTTATATTAAAAAAAAAAAAAAAAAGGGGCGAGGGTGCAGAACCTAACTACAGCATAGATATTTTTTGGATGACCTTCTATTTTCATTTTATACTGCATGTATTGACGTCAGACATCTGCCTTCAACATCAGAGATGGCACTGCTGGAAGATCTTGTGTGTATGCCTAGTAAGATCTACCATATGAGAGGACAAACATCTCTTACATGCAACCTCATCCAGTGCAGTCAGGACGATCCATGAAGTTTTTCTCTCTGCCATCTTGGCCCGAAGCGCCACAATCTTATCCTGCCACGACACACCTGTAATAACAGTGCAAAACTTCTTAGTATGTGGTTGTTTTTCTCCTGTGTGTGAGAGACATCATGGAGGGTGTTCTAGCATCACCAGCAGATGTGTTCCAGGATCATCATATAACAGGCAAAACAGAGTCCTGTCCAAAGCCAACAATGCATGGATCGAAATTCAGCCTGTTCAGCAGGAACTGATCGAATTTCAATCCATGTAGGGGCACTCTGCTTATACAGAATTTAATATACCGATCAGTGATCCTGGCTATAGCTAGCGGCACTGATCATTGCATTTGGATAATGAGGAAAGCTTTCCAATGTTAGAACACAATAGTACAGTGGGAGGATACCCCACATTGAACGTGAATCTTTTTCCATTCAACCCACTGGTTGAATAAAGAAAAAAACAAACAAAAAAAAAAACAAACGTATGGGCTGCCTTAGAGTAGATACTGCAATGTACCTGCTATTTTCTTTATTAGCCAGAGAGCTCTGTGAGCCCTGTTAAAATTGATTTCACTTCTAAGGTGGACAGAGCAATTTCCTATCCTGCAACCACAGGTCAGTGTTAATGGGGAATCCCTCCCGCGGAGCCATTGTGTTTGCCCGGGGGGGGGGGGGGGGGGGGGGGGGGGGGTGAAGTCATCCATGCTGGGGGAACACAATGATTATTGCTAACCACTATAACAGCTGCTAGCATAATCGCATGTAAAATCTGACAGGCTGGTTGTCCCCAAGTTGATCCAGCAATCAGCCTCCCATTCATGCTTCAAATCTCAGCCAGTCCTCGCTGAACTGGCCAGGATTCAAACACTTTATGGCCGGCTTGAATTCCCTGACTTCGGGGACAGGCTTTACTCACCTGCCATCTCCTGTCCTATAGCAACATCAGCATCCTTTTTGGTAACTGGAGAACTCCCATTGGACAGTGGAACGTAAGGCAGGCAGGGCATAACCTCGATTACATTACAGCTGCATGGTCTCTTAGGCAGGATTTTTTTTTTTTTTTTTTTTTTAATGCTAAGGACATTTATGGCAAAAACAGGGGGAAAAAAAACCTGCATCACATCAGAGTTGTAGCCATGGCCTTTTTATATAGGGCATATAGAAATGACACTACATGGACATTTATATTAAAACACAAAATGTATTGTACATAAAATGTAAAATCACATATAGCACCATGTTCATTGTAAGGTTCACACGTCAGCAGGGACAGATTAGGTACAGTATGTATAGTGCCTTGAAAAAGTGTTCACACCCCTTGAAATTTTCCACATTTTGTCAAACAAAAATGTATTTTATTGGGATTTCATGTGATAGACCCAAAGAGGCACATAAAATTGTTAAGTGGAAGGAAAATGATAAATGGTTTTCCAATTTCCTTACAAATAAATAGCGATGAGCTCGATAAGTAAGAGATAAGTTCAACTCGAACATCAGGTGTTCGCCCACTCGCCAAACGGAGAACATTATGGGGCGTTCGCGGAAAATTCAAGTGCTGCGGACCGCCCCATAATGCACTGCGAGATCGCAGTGCATTGCTGTATGATGATTGGCTAAAGCATGCACCTGACCTGCATGCTTTGGCCAATCACAGCCCGTTCTGCTAAGAGAGCCATAATTGGCCAAAGGCAGGGTGTCTTTGGCCAATCATGGCTCAGGGGGGCCACACTATATGAGGCTGCTTACATGGCGTCAGTGTGTAGTGTTGTCGTGGACAGAGAGATAGCTTGATTTAGATTAAGCAGGCAGGTTATTCAGTTAGTGGCAGTGTATTTGAGAATATACATATATATAGATAAATAGATAGAGAGAGCGAGATATCGCTATCACACATACACACTCTGCATTTAGCATAGACTATAAATTCAGTATTTACTCGATATTCAGTCAGTGCAGAGAGATATCTCTCTCTCTCTCTCTATAATACAGCGATTTGAAGGCTCCGATGTTGGTTTCCAGGTTGAGGAAGGGAGCAACGTGAGCCTGGGGGGTGCCCAAGAAGGACAAGAAACTGGCAGTCAAGTTGCCCCAGCTGCAGCATACTGCCACGTATGAGCCAATGACGAGGAGGGAGGGGATGATGAGGTCATTGACTGTACTTGGGTGAGGAGGAGGGGGAAGGAGGAACAATTCCAATGAGGCAGGATGTCTTCTAGGGGGCAGCTTAAGAGGAGCCACCCTATTGCATCACTCCGCAGGTGCTGCTGACTCCCCGCTGACTTTTAAAAGTTCCTTGGTGTGGGCCTTTTTCGACACGTGTGCAGCAGATTGCACCGTTGCTGTTTGCAACCAATGTGTGAAGCGGATCAAGCGTGGTCAGAAGAGCAGCCGCTTGGGCACCACATGCTTGACCAGAAATATGATGACCTGCCATGCAGTCCGTTGGCAACAGCACTTGAAAGACCCACATAAAAGAAAAAGGCAGACTTCTCCTCGCTCCTCATCTGAGATCTTCAACTCTACTATGCCTCCAGTCCTCTCAAAAACCTGCACTGAGAGGAATATAGCAATAGGTGTCCCAAGTACTTGCAGCCAATCTGCTAGCAGTACACCATCATTTGATTTTAGCAGGCAAAATTTACCTACCTCTGTTGCTGAACCGTAAAAAGGAATTTGGTCCCAGCCATCCACATGCTCAGCGTCTAAATGCTAGCTTGGCCAAATTGCTAGCACTGCCTTTTCAGCTGGTAGACTCAACCCCCTTTTGTGAATTTGTGGAATGTCCTGTATCTCAGTGGCAGGTTCCAAAACGTTACTTCTTTTCATTGAAGGCTGTTACGGCTCTCTACCAGCATGCGGAAGGCAATGTTTTGGCCTCGTTGGACAGGACGGTCAGCAATAAGGTTCATATTACCACTGACTCATGGTAATGCAGGCATGGCAGGCATGGACAGGGATGTTACCTTTCCTTCACGGCGCATTGGGTAACTCTTCTGGCAGCTGGGAAGGATGCAGGACAGGGTTCAGTGTTGTTGGAGTTTGTTCTGCCACCACACCTCCAAAATGCTTGTGGTCACAGCTCTCTCCTCCACCTCATCCTTTTTTTCTTCCTCTAAGGATTCTTCTGCAGATTTGTCCTCTGAACCAGTGGTGCTCTGTAAGCGTGCAAGGGGCTACGCAAGCAGTCAGGCTAAAAGATGCCATGTGGTGCTTGAGTTGGTCTGCCTAGGGGACAGGAGCCACACAGGAGCAGAGAATCTGTCAGCTCTGAAGGAGCAGGCTCAGAGGTGGTTGACGCCACGCCAGCTTCAGCCAGAAATGGTTGTATGCGACAATGGCACCAACCTTCTCTCTGCCAGGGACACTTGACCCATGTTTAATGTTTGACACATGTCCTGTATTCGGTGGTGCAGCGGATCTTGAGCAGGTACCCAGGCTTACAGGATCTCCTGAGGCAGAAGGGTCTGTAGTCCTTTCCACCGATCATACAATGCCAGTGCCCGGCTGGCTGACATTCAAAGGGAATGCAACCTGCCCACCAACTGCCTCATTTGTGACATGCTCACCAGGTGGTACTCAATGTTGGCAATGCTGCAGCGGCTACACACACAGCAGAGGGCCATCAATGAGTACCTGTGTGAGTCGTGGACAGGGCACTTAAGACAGAACAGTGGGAGGAAGAGGAGGACTTCCTTTCCTCTCAAGGCCCCTTTTATCCACATAACATTCCTGTGGGCACACCAAACGCACAGGAAGAAGAAGGAGGAGGAGGAGGAGGAGGAGGAGGAGGAGGAGGAGGAGGACTGTGTCAGCATGGATGTAGAGGATAACGCTCAACAGCCGGCTTCAATGGAGGGCTTTAAGTCCCCAGAAACAGAGGGAGTTGTACGTGGCTGGGAGGAGGTAGTTACGCACCATGTGATCCTTAGTGACTCAGAGGACTCAGAATCGAACGCCTCTGCAAACTTATGCTGCATGGCCTCCCTGATTCTGCAAAGCCTACAAAAGGACCCTAGAATCTGTGGTATCAAGGAGAGGGACCATTAGTGGCTGGCAACCCTTCTTGATCAAAGTTACAAGGGTAAGGTTGCAGAACTCCTCCTGCCTTCACAGAGGGAGCAGAGGACGAAACGTCTTCAAGAGGCCTTGAAGAAAGGTTTGTGCAACGCATTTCTAGAACCTGGGAGGTTACAATTTCCTGGTGCTGAGGCTTCATTCAGTCAGAGGAAGAGCGGCAGAGAAGGTGGCCAGCTGACCGATGCCTTTAAACAATTTTCCCTAATCGTCTTTCAGGACAGCCACTATGAGAGATAGACTCCTCCTCTTCCTCTGGAAACACTGCGCCAGCCCATAAATTCTTACTTCCCCTGCCGGACCTCAGTTATTAGTGTTTCCTCCGGCGGGGAGACACTGTGCAAGGAACCAGGCCGATCAGTCGGGGAGGCTGTGGCCATTTTGTCGTTAAAGAACCCGGTTGAAAGAAGCAGGGGCTTCGTTTGGAGAAAGCTGGGTTCAAACTGTTCGAAAAAAAACAACGTCCGCATGTCGGGCGGGTCGAACGGTTTACTTACCTCACCAGGTACTGACACCCCTTCCGAGTCGAGCGCGGCTTCAGGTCATGGGGGACTCCTATCGCGTCTACAGGGACGCAGCTGGCAAGCCGTTCGAAAGATTTCCCTGTACAAGGGTACAGTCCGCCCCTTTTTTTCTTTGAACCGAGCGGGCCGAACGACGGGCGACGTCATATCCGGCGGAAACGAAGGCTTGACCTCGAATACGATCGACTTCCGGTTCCGGGTCGTGGAGCTGATAGGAGGGCCGGGCACAAGCTGGAGATGAGTTCGGAACGCGCACAGGCAGCGTGGAACTCTGTAGTAAGCAGCCACCTGCAGTCATGTCGGAAGCTGAGGCTCAAACAACAGACTCTATCTCCAGCATTCCTAAGGTAAGAGCACCCTGGGGAGGGGTACTCTCTATCTAGGATCCCCCCACCCCAATGTATGGTTCTATCATGGGGGGGGCAGACCCCCTGGGTGGCCAGGGGGGAGGGGAGGCTCAGATTCCTTCTTTTAAAAAAGGGTCTAGTGCACTCCCAGGGTTGTATCCCGAGCTTTGGATTGACTTTGTCTTTTTCTGTTTTTTCTTTTTTCCTTTTTTTTTTAGAAAGCTACGGAAAAAACTAGGTCTACGCATAGCTCTAAAAAGAAGTGTGCCTCCTGTAGGGACATTTTAGGGGAATCTTGGACCAAAGTGTTGTGCAAAGGCTGTATTGACTCCCTCGTTAGGGAAAGGGAATCTGAACAGGAGTCAGGACTAGCAGCTTCAGTCAAAGAGCTCTCGTCCACCTTCTCTTCTTTTTAGGTCCCTTTTTGAAAAATTTCAGCTTCCCACGGGTCCATCTCCCCAGGATACAACCCCACCTCTAGCACAGAGTTCTGCTCCGGTCCAACCTGCTAGTACAGGGGGGACAGAGGTTGCAGGCCCTTCAGGGACAGGTAGGGAACTTCCAGACAGTTCCTCTTCCGATTCCCAGGAGGGTTCAGAGGGGGAGGACCAGGACGGGGGGTCCAGGAAAGCCTCCAGATATAAATTATCCCTTGATGAGGTAGAGGACCTCTTAAAGGCAATTTATGCAACCCTCGGTATCCAGACGGATAAAAAGCCCCTAACCCTGCATGACCAAATGTATTCAGGTTTGGGGGAACCAAAAAGAAGGGTGTTTCCAGTGCACGAAGTTTTAATGGAAACAGTTAAAAAGGAGTGGCAGGATCCGGAGAGAAAACCCTTTTTATCTAGATCCCTCAAAAGAAGGTTCCCATTTTCAGAGGACCCGGCATGCCTTTGGAATAAAAATCCCAAATTGGATGCCGCTTTCTCCCAGGTCTCCAGACACACAGATTTGGCGTTTGAAGACATGGGGGCCTTGGCAGATGTCATGGACAAAAGGATTGACTCTCTGCTTAAAAAAACGTGGGACTCGGCTATCGGCAATCTAAAGCCTGAAATGGCAGTTACAGTTGTGGCTCGCAATTTAGAGCACTGGCTCTCACAGATCCAACAACATATTGAGGCAGGCACAGATAAGGAAACCATTCTGCCATCCTTCCCTACTATGCTGCGAGGGATCACTTACATAGCAGATGCCTCTGCTGAGTCCGTCCGCATGTCGGGCAGAACGGCGGCTCTAGCCAATTCGGCCAGAAGGGCCCTCTGGTTAAAAACATGGCCAGGGGATAATGCCTAAAAGATAAAACTGTGTGGGATACCCCTGACGGGGGACCTCCTTTTTGGCCCAGGGCTAGAGACTGTTCTAGACCGGACAGCGGACAGGAAAAAATCCTTTCCTCTTAAACGGAAAACCCCCGTACAAACTAAAAAGGGGTTTCGTCTGCAAGGACGTAGGGAAACCCCTAAACCAGAGGGGAAAAAGAAAACCTGGCCCCAAAAAGGCAGATGTATAGGAGGGGCGATTTTTCACCCTCCTGTCCAGCCCCGTAAAACCCAGTGACATTCCAGCTACAGTGGGAGGAAGACTGGGGGCCTTTCTACCACAGTGGGAGACAATATCCCCCAATCAATTTATTTTAGGGGTAATAAGGGGGTACCTCTTGGAATTCTTAAGACCACCCCCTCAAAGGCTCCTTGTCACCCATCTACCCAGGTGCATGGTAAAGGCCGAGGCCTTGCTAGAAGCTCTGAGGGAATTGGAGAATCAGGATGTTATTCTCAGGGTCCCAAAAGCAGAAGAGGGAAGGGGGTTTTATTCTCACATCTTCGTAGTGAAAAAACCCTCTGGAAGGTTCAGATTGATTCTGAACTTAAAGCCCCTGAATGCTTCAGTGACATACAAAAGATTCCGCATGGAGTCGATCTTTTCAGTAAGGGCTCTTCTGCCCCGCCACTGTTTCATGGTATCTCTGGACCTAAGGGACGCGTATTTACACATCCCTATAGCGGAGGCCTCGCAGAAGTTTCTACGCCTTGCCATAGATTTAGGGGGAGAAACAGTACATTTTCAGTTTCAGGCCCTGCCATTCGGGCTATCCTCTGCACCCCGCATTTTTACCAAGGTCCTGGCAGAAGCCATGGCCTTTCTTCAGCTCCAGGGGATATGTATAATAGCCTACCTGAACGACCTGCTTTTATTTGCAGCATCCCCAACACAGTTGGTCAAGGATCTCGATCTAACCAAAGGGGTCCTTACAGACCTGGGGTGGCTTCTGAACTTGGAAAAGTCCAACCTGATCCCCTCACAACAGATCTCCTATCTAGGTTTCCTGTTGGACTCAACACTGTTGAGAGTTTTTCTACCAAGAGAAAAGGTACAAAAGCTGGACAGAGCGGTGGCCTCTCTTCAGAGCAACCAGCTGGTTTCCATAAGGGTTCTGATGTCAGTATTGGGTCTCCTTACATCTACCCTCCCAGCAGTGCAGTGGGCAGGGCTACATTTTCGTCCCCTACAGACCTTCATCCTAGGGGTGTGGGACCACAGTCAGGAGGCTCTAGACACCCTAGTACATATTCCACACCAGGTAAAGAGATCCCTCTGGTGGTGGAGGAAAATGACGAATCTGTCGCAGGGGCGTCTGTGGCTCATCCCGGTTTCTCGGGTAGTGACCACAGATGCAAGTGGAAAAGGTTGGGGGGCACATTTGGGTTCCCTCCTAGCCCAGGGCACTTGGGAGGACGGCGAGTTGACTCGATCGTCCAACTGGAAAGAATTAAGGGCAGTGGGACTAGCCCTCAGATTCTTCAAAAAAGAGCTCCGGGGTCACCACATTCAGGTGCGGTCGGACAACTCTTCCGTAGTGGCCTATTTAAACAAGCAGGGTGGCACGAGAAGCGGAGCCCTGTTGTCTTTAGCGACAGAGATCCTGTCCTGGGCCGAAACCTACACCCTTTCGCTCTCAGCAGTTTTCCTGAGGGGAGAGAAAAACGTGGTAGCAGACTTTCTCAGCCGAAAGAGGCTGAGGGAGGGCGATTGGGTTCTCAACCAGGAGGTCTTCAATCTCATAATAAAGAGATGGGGGTCTCCAGAGGTGGACCTGTTCGCGTCCAAAAACAATGCAAAAACCCCCTGTTTTTTCTCCCTAAAAAGGGGAGAGGGAGCCTTAGGTGTGGACGCCTTGAACCAGAATTGGCACTTCAGAACTTGCTATGCCTTCCCACCTCCAGCGTTGTTGCCAGCAGTTCTGAGAAAGTTTCAAATGGAAAGCACATCTCTGATTCTGGTGGCTCCACATTTGCCTAAGAGAGCATGGTTCTCAATGCTAAAGCAGTTGGCGGTAGAACCTCCCCTACTCTTGCCCCCTCGGGACGATCTCCTCTCTCAGGGGCCAGTCCTCTGCCCACGAGTACGCCAGTGGAAGTTAGCGGCCTGGCTACTGAGGAAGGTTTATTAAAATCTAAAGGATTTTCAGAGAGACTAGTTTCTACCCTCCTGGACAGTAGGAAGAAGGAAACTCGCCAGATCTATGAAAAGGTCTGGTTACGTTTCAACAAGTGGTGCGCAGAGAGCTCTTTCCCAGTACGGAGCTCCTCCGCAGTTTTGGAATTTTTACAATGTGGGGCAGATAAGGGCTTATCCATTAGTACCCTTAGGGGTCAAGTATCAGCCCTCAGTGTTTATTTGGAAGATCATTTGGCTGCCAACCCATGGGTAGTCAGGTTCTTTAGGGCCCTGTCCAGACAGAGACCGGTCCAGGGTCTGTCCTTTCCCAGATGGGATTTATCTTTAGTTTTACAGAGCTTAACTGGACCCCCCTTTGCGCCTTTAAAGGAGTGTTTTCTGAGAGAGCTTACTCTGAAGACAGTGTTTCTGGTAGCAGTAACAACTGCCAGGAGGGTCAGTGAGATGGAGGCCTTATCAGTCAGGGCTCCCTTTTGCGTTATTTTTCCGGACCGGATAGTTTTAAAGACCGATCCAGCCTTTTTGCCGAAAGTGGCATCCAGCTTTCATAGAAGCCAGGAAATTGTTTTGCCCTCTTTTTTTTGTCCCAATCCCTCCGGTGAGAAGGAACTAAAATTTCATTATTTGGATGTTAGGAGATGTATCCTACACTATCTGGAACTGACCAAGACATTCAGAAGGTCAGATTCCTTATTTGTTTTGTTTTCCGGGGCCAGAAAAGGTTGTAAAGCGTCCCGACGCACTATTGCTAGATGGCTCAGAGTAGCCATCGAGCAGGCTTATTCAGTTGCAGGGAAAGAAATCCCAGTGGGTATTAAATCACACTCCACTAGAGCTATGGCAGCCTCCCAGGCAAAAAGAGCGGGAGCAACGCCAGAGCAGATTTGCAGAGCAGCAACATGGTCCAGCTATTCCACTTTCGTAAAACACTACAGAGTGGATCTGGTGTCGGCAGGTGAGCAGACCTTTGGGCGAAAGGTTTTGCAAGCTGTAGTCCCACCCTAACTGGTAAGTGCTCGCTTATCTTCTCATAGTGGCTGTCCTGAAAGACGATTAGGGAAAATTAGAGTTACGCTTACCGGTAACGTCTTTTCCAGTAGTCTTTCAGGACAGCCCTAGTTCCCACCCGAAAATTGGGGGGGAGTCTTACAAAAGACCAGAGCGCAGCAAGATAATGGTATTTGATAAATATGTTATTAATGTGTTCTTGTGTCTCCCCAGCTGGCCGGAGGGAATCTCGATATAAACTGAGGTCCGGCAGGGGAAGTAAGAATTTATGGGCTGGCGCAGTGTTTCCAGAGGAAGAGGAGGAGTCTATCTCTCATAGTGGCTGTCCTGAAAGACTACTGGAAAAGACGTTACCGGTAAGCGTAACTCTAATTTTTCAGTCCTCAGCGCAAAGGTCTGATCGGTTCAAGCAACCATCACCAGCGTCTGCATTACATGGTGCAGGAAGATCTAGGAGCAAGAGCAGACTTGGAGACCTTTCCAACAGAGCATCCACTGGGTTACTGGGTCTCGAGGATGGACCACTGGGCAAAACTTGCTCAATATGCAATTGAGCTACTGGCCTGTCCTGCATCCAGCGTGCTTTCTGAATGCACATTCAGTGCTGCTGGTGGGTTTGTAATGGATCAAAGAGTGCGCCTGTCCACGGACTCCGTTGATAGGCTCACATTCATAAAAATTAATCAGTAGCTATCAAGCACCTGATGCTGATGTAACTGATTGAATTTGCTATGGATGTGGGATCCCTTGAAGACTGCCTACGCTGACTATCCTATTCCTCCTCAATCTTGATGATGCTAGCTTCCAACGATATTTTTGGTTTAGGGCACCACCACCATCACCCAAGGCCCAATTTTTATGCCCCTGTTTAACAGGGGCATGTAATAACAATTTTTGATATAATATTTCAAAGCAGGGCCCGTTCCTGCACCCAACAAGAGTAACAGAGCTTACAATGTTCAGGTACCACCTAACACCTAATGCCCAATTTTCAGCAGAGTATATAGGGCAGGCCATATAGTATATATACTGCTGTTCAGAGTATTTAGTGTCTGGGGAACCCCCACACCATTTTCTAAAAAATTTGAGTGCGGGGTTCCCCTTAATACCCATAACAGGGCCTGGTATGGATTTTGAGGGTGACATCCACGCCATTTTATTGGGTATTTTTGGCATTTTTATCTATATTCTTGGGATCCGACAATACATTACAACCGCGAGCAGTTTTAATTAAAAATGTTTCCTTTAGAAATGTAATTTTGCTGTGGTACGGTTATAAACATAGGAAAGATGCGCTACTTTTCAGACATACTAAGGACATCCCCAAGGCACGATATTTAAATTAATATTTCATTTTTATTGTTTTATTTTAAGCATTATTAAAATCACTGCTCCCAAAAAAACAACCTCTTTAAAACTTTTTTTTTGGTATTGCTACATATCCCCTGGGGCAGGACCCAGGTCCCCAAACACTTTTTATGGCAATAACTTACATATAAGCCTTTCAAATTAGCACTTTTGATTTTTCACGTTCGTGTCCCATAGACTAACTGTGCTCGAACAAATTTTTGGCCTGTTCGTATGTTCTGCTGAATCGGGGAGCATTTGGCTCATCCCTACAAATAAATATCCGAGAAGTGTAGCGTGCATTTGTATTCAGCCCCTGAGTCAATACTTTGTAGAACCACCTTTTACTGCAATTACAGCTGCAAGTCTTTCTGGCTATGTCTCTGCCAGCTTTGCACATCTAAAGAGTGAAATTGTTGCCCGTCCTTTTTTGCAAAACAGCTCAAGCTCTGTCAGATTAGATTTCAGTCTGTGAACAGCAATTTTCCAATCTTGCCACAGATTCTCAGTTGGCTTTAGGTCTGGACTTTGACTGGCCCATTCTAACACATGAATATGCTTTGATCTAAACCATTCCATTGTAGCTTTGGCTGTATGTTTAGGGTCATTGTGCTGCTGGAAGGTGAACCTCCGCCCCAGTCTCAAGTCTTTTTCAAATTCTAACAGGTTTTCTTCTAAGATTGCACTGTATTTGGCTCCATCCATCTTCCCATCAACTCTGACCAGCTTCCCTGTCCCTGCTAAATAAAAGCATCCCCACAACATGATGTTGCCACCATCACGTTTCCCGGTGGGGATTGTGTGTTCTGGGTGATGCGCAGTGTTAGTTTTCTGCCACACATAGCATTTTGCTTTTAGGCCAAAAAGTTCAATTTTGGTCTCATCTGACCAGAGCACCTTCTTCCACATGTTTGCTGTGTCCCCCACATGGCTTCTCGCAAACAAAGCAGGACTTCCTCTTTTAACAATGGCTTTCTACTTGCCACTCTTCCATAAAGGCCAGATTTATGGAGTGCACAACGAATAGTTGTCCTGTGGACAGATTCTCCCACCTGAGCTGAGGATCTCTTCTGCTCATCCAGAGTTACCAGGGGCCTCTTGGCTGTTTTTCTGATTAATGCTCTCCTTGCCTGGCCTGTCAGTTTAGCTGGACAGCCACGTCTTAGAAGGTTTGCAGTTGTGCCATACTCTTTATATTTTAATATGATGGACTGAACAGTGCTCAGTGAGCAGTTTAAAGCTTAGGATATTTTTTTTAAACCCTAACCCTGCTTTAAACTTCCCCACAACATTATCCCTGATCTGTCTGGGTGTGTTTCTTGGCCTTCATGGTGCTGTTTGTTCACTAAGGTTCTCTAACACAGTGGTCATCAACCATGTCCTCAGGGCCCACTAACAGGCCAGGTTTTATGTATAACCTTGGGGAGATGCAGACTACAATACTGCAATCACCGAGCAGCAAATAATGTCACCTGTGATGTATTTCAGTTATCTTGCAAACATGGCCTGTTAGTGGGCCCTGAGGACAGGGTTGATGACCACTGTTCTAACAAACCTCTGAGGGCTTCAAAGAACAGCTGTATTTATACTGAGAATAAATTACACACAGATGGACTCTACTTACTAATTAGGTGACTTCTGAAGGCAATCGGTTCCATTAGATTTTAGTTAGTGGTATCAGAGTAAAGGGGGCCGAATACAAATGCACGCCACACTTTTCACATATTTGTAAAAAAAAATGTTGAAAACCATTTATCATTTTCCTTCCACTTAACAACTATGTACCACTTTGTGTTGGCCTATCACATATAATCCCAATAAAATACATTTACATTTTTGTTCGTAAAATGACAAAACTATAAAATTTCAAGGGGTACGAATACATTTTCAAGGCACTGTATATCTTTGCTCTCGTTTTTGTCTAAGGGTGAAGAGTAAGCAACCCTTTCACTGCAAAGCCCTACCGCATGGGGAGAAGTGTTTATCCTTGAATACCTTCTTTAACTGCAAAGCAATGCTCTCTATATAAGTAGAGGAAGAGATTTTTTTTGTCATAATCAGGAGAGCAGCCAAAAGGTGACAAAGCTGTCCTCCAGAGATGCAGTACATTGAGTGAGCGTTGTCACCCTAGCACAGGGAGTTACTGTCAGGATTACAAGGTGAAAATAAAGCAAAAAAGCCTAAAAAGTAATGCAACCACCACATCTCTTTCCCCACCTCCTCCCCTTTTTCCTACTTTCTTACCCACCTCTCCTCCTATCTTTTCTGAAAACTTGTCATTGTTAACATTATGATAAATACTCCCTCCGGGGCTGTGTATAGTGGTGTACAGGCAGGACGGGACATTATGGACACTGTGCAGAGAAGCCTAGAAGTGGCTGGGATATTTGGAGTGAGTTAGCCTTTCCGTTTTTTCATGAAAAGGTAAACTAAAGCCCCATACAACACTATCAGTTTTTCTGCTGAGTTTTTCCTTCAGGTTTACCAAAACCATGTAGTGCGAGGGCCTGCCTGATTGCATACACATTTAAACTCCTAAGGTTTGACCTCCTATTATATGGTTTTGGTAAATCTGAAGACAAAACTCAGCAGAAAATCTGATAGTGTGTATGGGGCTTTACCCTTTAAGTTCAGCGGCCTAGAATTGGAATAGTGAAGGCAATAACACGAACCTGTGTAGTTCAGACCCAATGTTATCAGCGGCTGACACGGCCTTTCTGGGCGGTCTGTCCAGATGGCATCTATGAGGTTTTCCTGCACAGGTACAAGGAGATGTCCAGCGTTCTTCAATGCCATGGACATACTCTTCCACTGGTCTAAACAAAGATGGAAAAAAAAACACATAATAATAATAATAATAGCAATAATATACGCGCAACGTTCATTTAATATACTTCCAATAAGCTCCACCCACATCCCATGTTAAAAGGACACTCCACTAAGGATATAAACTAAAAGAAACTGAATTTTTTGCCCCCTGAGGCTTCATCCTAAACACAAGCTTCCATTCTACACATTGATTTGAACTTAAAGGGATAGCCTCTCCAAAAGTGATATCCAAGCAAGCCATAGCTTATGCCATTTTCTTTCCTGCAAAATCACTCAATTCTCCCATCAACACAGCCAGTGTTGATGGGGGCATCTGACCTACAGCACTATCGTGTTCTACCAGTGGGGGGCCCTTCCCTGCCAGCAGAACACAATGTTCCCTGTTAGCGGCTATAGCCACCAGCAGTGATTGCATCCAAAAAAAAACTGGCATGCTGGTTGTACTGAAGTCAAATCAATGAATCATCCTCAGTACAACCAGCCTGGCCATAGATGGATGGAAATTTTGCTGGTCCCTGCTGAACCAGCTGAGACTCGATCCAGCTAAGGCCAGTTTTAGTGTCCGATAGATGAAAAAATAAACCTCATATCGGTCGAAGACTATTTGCGAGTTCCTGGGTCTGTACACATGCTGTGCCCATTATAGCCACAATCTCTGCACTGGGTTCCCAGGTGTGCACACCTGCTGTGCCCATTATGAAAGGTTCCCACTATTCCAGGGTCTACACCTCTGTTTTGCCCATTATGAGGAGTTCCCCCCTTCCCTTTGCTGAGTTCCCTGGTCTGCACATCAGCTATGCCCATTATGAGAGTTGTCCACCATCCTTGCACTGCATTCCTGGGTCCACATACCTACTGTTCTCATAAGTGGTTCCACCATCCCTGCACCTATTTTCCAAATCTGTACCCCTGCTGCACCTATTATTGCGGTTCCTACTATCCTTGTGCTGAGTTTCTGGATATGTACAAATTTTACGTAGGTTACCTGCCAGCAAGTCAGTGGATGCCAAGGGGCAAACCGAAAGGTGGCAAGCCTACTACCAGTGTATCGGAGGACTGGCATCACCAGTAACATTTGGAAAAACATGTTACCTGTTTGAATAATAAAAGGATCTACAGCGACCCGTGAGCCTTCAGGAAGCACACTGATTAGCCAGTCTTCCTGTGTGGGCGTGTCCTTTAGACCTGTAACAAGAAAGAACATGTTATGTCTAGCCAAGATTTTGTGGGGTTATTTGCTTTTTTTAGTAGAGTTGGAAATGATGAGAACACCAGCGTTTCCTGCTTTCCAGGGCTTTATTAAAGAGTCTTCCCTTCACTTACAGCTCTGGTGCCCAACCTGCAGCCCTTTTGGCACTTGTTTGAGGCCCTCTGGGCCACTTTGACTACTAGTCTGTGTTTTGATACTTACTCAAGCCAATAAATGAAAAAAAAAATAAAAAAAAAAAAAAATGCAACCACCACATCTAATGATTGGTAAGCTGCAACATATTATATTTTTGGTTTTGGGTTTAATAACCACTTACCTACTGGGCACTTTTACCCCCTTCCTGCCCAGACCCAACGTTCAGCTTTCAGAGCTGTCATAATTTGAATAACATTTGTGCGGTCACATTACACTGTACCCATATGAAAGTTTTATATATATATTTTTTTAAAATAGAGCTTTATTTTAGTGGTATTTAATGACCACTGGGTTTTCTTATTTTTTGCTAAATAAACGTCTGTTATATAATTTTGCAAACAGGTAATTTTTCTCCTTCGCTGATGAGGCTGCTCTGATGTGCACTGATAGGCAGTGTTAATTTTGGTATTGAATTTTGATTTCGTTTTATAGTCTTTTGACTAAAATGTCATTTTAGTTATCTGCTAAATGTTTTAGTCGAGTAAAATCTCTAGTAATTTAGTTGAATAAATTAATTTCAGTCAACTAAAATCAAATGCGTCAAGTTAAATAGTAATGCATTATTTAAGAATTTCCAAACTCATTATATACTCCTGGAGTAAAAAAAAAAAAAAAAAAAAAAATAGGATTTTTTCATCATACTTACCTGTAAAATCCCTTTCCTTGAGTACATCATGGGACACAGAATCAGGGTAATATTCATTGCCTACTGGGTTATACTCCATCTCCAGGTGAATGGACACTGGTAGACCAAAGGTCTTCCGACAGGAAGTGATCCCCTATAGAATCTCTCCCATACAGGAAGCACTTCAGTTTTGTAGCAAGCACTGAATCCTCAAAAAAGAGGGGAGGGATCGCTGTGTCCCATGATGTACTGAAAGAAAAGGATTTTACAGGTAAATATGATGAAAACCTACTGGGACGTCCCAGACCAAGAGGGGAGGGAGACACCCTGCCAAAAAATAGCCATCAGAACTTATACGGCAGCCCGCATCACACTGCGGACAAAAGCCGAATCCTCAGCTGCGCGAACATCCACTTGACAACATTTTGTGAATGTATGCAATGAAGACCAGGTAGGAGCCTTACAAATCTCAGCCACAGATATCTGACGTCGAAAAGCCCAGGAGGTTCCTACACACCTGGTAGAATGAGCTCTCACCTTAAAGGGAGAAGCTTCATGTTTCAGACCATAGGCCTGAATGATCCATTAACAGACCCAATTGGCAATGGAAGCCTTGGAAGCTGCCTGCCACTTCTTGGGTCCTTTTGGTAAAACAAAAAAGGAGTCTGATCCTCGGATCTCTGCAGATCTAGACAAATAAACCTTGACTGCCCAGACAACGTCCAATGAATGCAGTTGTCTCTCTTCTGCCGAGCGAGGCTGAGAGAAAAAAGAAGGCAAAATAATGTCCTGATTTAAATGAAAGGCCAACACCACCTTTGGCAAAAGTGATAGAACAGGTCGTAACACAACTCTGTCATGGTGAAGGATTAAGTATGGTTCCCTGCGTGAAAGGGCCACCCACTCCGACACCTTTATAGCCGAGGTGATGGCCATCAGGAAGGCTAGCTTTCGTGACAGCAAGTCTAATTGATTTTCCTTGACAGGTTCAAATGGTTGTTTCTGTAACACAGACAGCACCAAGTTCAAGTCCCAAGGACACATAGGTGACCTAATGGGGGGAAGCAAGCGAGTTGGCCCCTGAATAGAGGTTTGGATTATCGAATGGGAGGCTAAAGGCCTTTGGAAGGATACTGATAGGGCCGAAACTTGACCTCTGATTGTACCAATTTTATTTCCACAGTTGACTGTAGAAAAGAGATTTCTCCAATCACGTATTTCCGAGGATGCCATTTTCTGGCTTCACACCAAGCAATACAAGTCTTCCAGACCTTATGGTAAAACTTTCCTAGTGACAGCTTTTCTAGCATTCACTAAGGTAGACACTACTGTTCCCGAGATGCAATGGTCCTTTAACACCCTGGCTTCAATGGCCATGCCATCAACTTTAGAGACTGTAAATTGGGATGGAATATAGGACCTTGAGGCAGTAGATCAGGGCGACGTGAAAGCGTCCATGGCCTGTATATTGTCAGTCTCACTATCTCTGGGAACCAGGGCCTTCTGGCTCAGGTTGATGCCACCAGAATGACTGGAACTCCCTATTTCCGAATCCTGCGCAACAAATGTGGAAGGAGAGGGATTGGAGGGAAAGCATAAACCAGGGAGTAATGTCTCCATGGAACTATCAGTGCATCTGCTCAGATTGCCAGAGGGTCCCTTGTTCGGGACACAAATAGCTATAGCTTGTTGTTGAACCTGGATGCAAATAGGTTGACCTCTGGCCATCCCCAACGCTGGCAAATTTGCTGCAATAGCCCTGGGTGGAGGGACCATTCCCTGGGCAGATCTGCTAGCGACTGAGATAATCTGCCTTCCAGTTCTCTACTCCCGTGATATGGACTGCAGATATAAATTGGGACAGGCTAGTATGTGGTTCACCTCCTTCAGAGCTGAACGACTCCTGGTACTGCCTTAGTGGTTTATATAGGCCACTGCAGTGGCACTGTCGGATTGAACCCTGATAGAGCAGTCCTGAAACTCTCCCATCCAGGACTGTAGGGCCAGACGTACTGCCCATAATTCCAGGGCGTTGATGGGCAGGATCTGTTCTGTCCCTGACCATTTCCTCTGAGCTGTGAGCCCTTCTAGGGTCGCTCATCAGCCTGAGAGACTGGCATCTGTAATCAATACTCTCCAATTTACCAGGTGAAAGGATTTTCCCTTTCACAGGTTCTGATCATGCAACCACCAGTTTAGGCTTAAGCATGCCCGAGGAGATAAGCACATTGGATAATCCAGGGTTATTCCTCTTCTGATCCAGGCCAACAAGATGTCTTGTTGTAAAGCCCTGGAATGGAACTTGGCATAAGGCACTGACTCGGAAGATACCATCCTCCCTAGAAGACTCATACAGAGCCAAATGGAGTGTTGTCTAGTTCCCCTTATCTGACGAACCTGAACCTTCAGAGCACAGATCCTTACAGGTGGCAAGAATACTCTTGCTTGAACCATATCTAGGATCAGACCTAAATACTTTAGACTTTGAGCTGGTTTCAAGGCTGATTTTTTGGTATTTATGATCAAGCCTAAGCTTTTCAAATACCGCACTCGGTTCTAGAGCCTGTAATGAGTGATCTCAGAGTAGGAGGTCGTCCAGATACCCAAGCACTAGGATGTCTTGGGCCCCTAAAAGACCCAATACTGGTGCTAGGACCTTTGTGAACACCCGGGAAGCTGTAGCCAGCCCGAAGGTTAGAGCCACAAACTAAAAAGGACATTCCTCTACTGCAAAATGTAGGCACCTCTGATGGGGGCTGAAAGATAGGTATGTGTAAATACGCATCTTTTATATTGATAGCTAGAAAGTCTCACCTCTGGTGTGAGGCTACTACTGAGCGGACAGACTCCATCCGAAAGGACTGTATCAGTAGGTACTTGTTCCGGCATCTTTAGGTCCAAAATGGGCCTTGTGTCCCCATTTTGTTTCTAAACCGTAAAGAGGTTTGAGTAAAACCCTGTGCCCCTTTCGGATACAGAAACCTCTACAATCACTCCTTGATGCACTAGATGTAGTGCCTGAAGCAATAAGTTTCTTTTTGGAGGATCCGAGGGAACACTGGATCTTAAAAAGCTCTAAGGGGGAACCTCCCACAACTCCAGCTTGTAACCGTGAGCTATGAGTAAGCGCTGTTTGTAGCGTGAAACGCGTCAGAAAACTTTGTCCTAAAATCCTTTTTTGTTCCCTTTTTGCTGTGATGTTTTGTTCAATGGAGTTTTGCACTCTCACTTGAAGAAATAAAAGCATCTAATTTTTACACAATCCGGAGTGCGGCTATCCAGAGTTTCGTTCTGTTTCTACACATTTAACTCCAGCTTGTAACCCTGAGATATAATTGAGGAGACCCACTCATCCTGAATTATTGTTCTTCAAATGTCCGCAAAGTGCAGCAGCCTTCCACCCACTCGATGGAGTGGGGACGTCCCCTCAAAAGGAGGGCTTGGTGCTGGGTTTCGTAGAATCTTGGACCGAGGGCTTTATCTGGCCCTGGCCCTGCGGCTTGGCCCTGACCCTAGCGCCCTGTTTGTGGTGGAACCGCCTTGACGGCAAGACATTTGAGGAAGCAGTCCCTGTGGTTTTAAATGAGGGATGTCTGGTGCTTTTCATCACAGGAAGTAGAGAACTCTTCCCTCCGGAAATCTTTTGGATATATT
This sequence comes from Lithobates pipiens, assembly GCF_037356315.1. Lineage (NCBI taxonomy): Eukaryota > Metazoa > Chordata > Amphibia > Anura > Ranidae > Lithobates > Lithobates pipiens. The sequence continues at coordinate 158,553,682 of NW_027507787.1, read as the reverse complement.
TGTCCAAGTGATCACCAAATAAACGTTCACCACGAAAAGGGAAACCTGCCAATAACTTTTTACAAGTAAGCTCGGCTGACCAGTTCTTAAGCCACAAGAGTATGCACATATGTACAGACGAGAGAGCCAAAACGAGAAACCTGCTGTATTGAATCCTTTAAGGCGTCAATAGCAAAACACAGCACTTGAGAAATATTGGTCTTACTTTCAGGCAGATCATCCTCCTGGTTAGGCCTATCAGGCCATTTGACCTGATCCTTTAAGGACTGGAAATGCAACTTAAAGGCAGAACGAACCAATTCAGTCGGAGTCAGGATCAAAAGCCTCTGCGAATGAGAGGCAGACATCAATTGGATATCTTCTTGTCCATATTGCTTGGAAGCAGGCTCATCTGCCGTGCCCTCCACAGAGTCCTGAGCTTTAAGCTCTTCCCCATCGTCAACCCATTCCTTCTCCAGACTAGGAGTTTCCAGGAGGAGGATCTGTCACTCTTCTTGCCACCCTGCAAGATGGAGGGAATCATGCCAGCAATCCTGTGCTCTAAGCCAGCTAGGGCCGAGGACAGTTCATCCTCAGTGATAAAAAGGTCAAGTAGTAGCATTTACTGTAGGCACAATACCAGATAGGCGTAGCAGCTCAGATTGCCAGGAAGCCTCTGGTCTTTCAGGGGATACAACACTAGGGATATGACTAGGTTCGTCACGAACTACTGATGACATCGGTGTGCCCTTCCCTGTAGTGCTGGTCCCGCTTGTCTTTTTTGAAGACATTTACCAGCCACAAAAAGAGAGTACTTGGGTGTAGTATTAAAACACCTCAGAAGGGAGACTTTTTAGCCTGCCAGCCAAGCAACACTTGGTGACTCACGTGACCCAGGTAAGGAAAAATTAAGCGCTGTAAGTGTCTGTTCCGAGCCTGCTCTGTGTCCCACAGCTGCCTTCAGGAAGCACTGAATGTGTGGCCTACGCATCTTAAATAAGCTGGGTGTGTGTACCGGAACATTCTCTGTGTGCTCCCGGCAAACAGGCATGGCTGTATCCGCATATGATGCGAATCCTCGTGCGTCCAGATAAAAGGCCACTGCGCATGTGCGGCGAAGCCGCCAAACAAACTGCTAACTGAGCATAGCGGCACTCTTGGGAACGTATGGGCGCCCTGGTGAACCAAGGCGAAATGGCGCACAGTCATGCGCCATTATACAGGTAAAAAAACTGCCAGACAAGCAAAAAAAAAAAAAAGGTACACTTTGCAAACACCCACAGCTAGCCCAAAACTCCCCCGTCTGGTCACCGCACACAGGTGTCCAGTCTCTAGCTAGCTTGACTGACTGACACCCCACAATAATAAGTAAAGGGGTTTCACTTACCTGTCCAAGTGCAGGGCAGCTTAGAAACTAAGAGCCCAGTCTTCACAATGGGTTCCTGTCACTTGAGGACCTTCAAGGACTGGGTACCCTTTTCATGTGTAGGGTACACTCCCTTGGACCTGTACAGCACCCTGCTGGAATGGCTTTGCGCTGTGGTGTCCAGGATTCCACTTCCCAGGGTCCAGCGCCCTGGAGGCCACATTACAGGCAAAAACTTGCAGGATCTTGTGTCTTCTTTGCGAGGCTTGGGTACCATTTATCTAAGCATATAAAGCCTGTGTCAAATGGATCGGATCGGTCAATACCTTGATTAATTTAAGAACCGTTTGTGGGACTAGAGACCTGGAGCTCAGAGAGCTCAAAACAAACCATGCCATCCACCTTGCAGACACTGGTAAAAAACTGAAGTGCTTCCTGTGTGGGAGGGGTTACATAGGGGATCACTTCCTGTCTGAAGACCTTTGGTCTACCAGTGTCCATTCACCTGAGATGGAGTATAACCCAGTAGGTAATGAATAGTAGCCTGACTGTGTCCCATGATGTATGAAAAAGAAAATCGAATTGGTTATTATTTATGGTATTAAAGTTTTGATCAAACTCACAGATACAGATTTAGCCCCTCTGGATGGTCTGGGAGGCCTGTAATGCACACAGTGCTCTGGACGGTGGTCTGAGGAAGCTTGTAATGCACACAGTGCTCTAGACGGTGGTCTAAGGAGGTCTGTACTACTGCACACAGCGCTGGATGGTGGTCTCAGGTTTGAGGGATGGCCTGTAATGCACAGTGCTCTGGATGCCGGTGGTCAGTGGTCACTGGTCAGAGGAGGCCTGTAATGCTGCACAGTGCTCTGGATGTCGGTGGTCAGAGGCGGCCTGTAATGCACACACAGTGCTCTGGATGGATGGTGGTCTGAGGGAAGGCCCTAGGCCTCTAATTGTAATGTACACACTCAGGTGCTCTCTGCTCTGGACGGTCGTCATTGTGACTCGGGAGTTGGACTCTCTTCGGGACGCGGGAGACCTGTAATACACAGTGCTGCTCTGGACGGTTGTTTGCGGTTTTGGAGGCCTGTATTGCTGGCTGCACAGACGATTGCGTGCTGGGAGCGGAAGCAGGCGGAGCTCCAAGGAAACCTGAAGTTAGTTCACGAGGATAAATGTCCCTGCCTCAAATTTTCATTTTGTTTTCGTTCGTTAACAAAAACAGAATTGATTTGTCACAGTTTTCGTCAGTGGACGAAAATGTGGTGTACTGTTGGTTTTCGTCACAGAAAAAATGCCACTGATGAAAATTTGGAGGAAAACTTTTTCATTGACGGAATTGATACTGCGGATCAGCAGCACTGATGTACACCGCTGAGGCTGCACTGATGGGCGACAACGATGAGCAGGCACTGATGGGCACGGACCTCCATTGAGACTGCACTGATAATCAATGCCCCAATTATCAGTGTCCCTTTTACACAAGCCAGTTATCAGCTCTCCTCTCCGCTGTCAGCACAAGGAAATGAGTGCTAATAACCGGCTTTTGTTTACATTGTGATCAGCTGTGATTGGACACAGCTGATCCCATGGTAAAGAGGTGCTGATTGGCTCTTTATCTCAATCTGTGATCAGCAGTGTCCCGAGGACATTGCAATCCCAGAGCGCACCGCCCGCTCTGTTAACTGGCCATCCCATGCTGTAGCGGTCATTTGGCTATAGTGCAGTCGGCAAGAGGATAGGGTGACAACGCTGCTGCTACGTAGAGTACATTCACCCCAGGACAGGGGGTGTCTGTCAGGAACACCGTGATAAAATAAAACAGCCTGACAAAAGTTAGGGGAAAAAAGCTGAACTCCAGGCAGATATAAAAGACACATATAATGCAGCTCTGTACTCATTAAATGTATGTTTTGAAATGCAATAATTTACATTTCAGTTGGTTATCAACAACTTAAAGTACAGCAAAGCTTCTAGGGGGAAGAAAACAGACCCAATCAGGTGTGTTGCAGTGCACAGAACATGCTCATATAAGGAGAGGGCAGAGTGAAAACAATGAGCTTATCAGTGTCCTGCGTCTCCTTTTGCTGCCCAGTAACAAGGTTGGAGTGAGGAGGAGATTTGTAAGAGAAAGTGAAACTGTAGAAGAGCTAAACCAGGTCCCCTCCCTGCCAGACAGGGCAGAGCTGTGTACATTTAAGGACTGGATGGACAGAAATGCAAATCCTTTGGCAGGTAGAATAGCTCTTTTATATGCATGCTCATCTGTGTATTTAGTGGTTTGCCTGGAGTTCAACTTTAGTCTGAGATGTAGCAAACTGGGATCCACCTCACCCATCTTCATTAGTGTCCAGTTGCTGTCCATCTGCTGAGCAGCCTGCAGGAAGTAGCGTCCGTCCGTCCACATAGCGGCGCTCTGCTCCGTCACTATTGCTGTCCCTGCAACCACAAAGGAAATCATCATAAAAGAATTCAGCTATCCACGCACATTTTTGAAAAAAAATTCTTATCCCTCAGTATATTAAAGCGGTGTTCCGGCAAAAAAATTAAGATAAAATTAAAAGCCAGCAGCTACACATACTGCAGCTGCTGGCTTTTAATAATGTGACACTGATCTGTCCTGGAGTCCCGTGATGTCAGCACCACAGCTGTTTCCATTAGCTGTCGGGTGCAGCTGCCACCATTGTTGGTGAGAGTACCTGGCTTCGAGCAGGGAACACTACTGCACATACGGGAGGCCCTGCTCCTCTCTACTACTGGCCTGGCCACAGGGAGAGGAGGAGGGAGAATGGAGTCACATAGTGATGTCACACGGCCGCAGCCCAGACTCCCGGAAGAGGGAACAGAATGTGTGTCTAAGCCCTTGTACACACGGTCGGAGAATCCATCGGAATGTGTCCTATCGGACCGCGTCGTCGGATAATCCGACTGTGTGTGGTATGCATCGGACTGATTCCGTCCGAATCTCCATCCGACCCAATTTTCCAACATGTTGGAAATATTTCCCGACCAACTGGGCTGATTGGACATACTCCGATCATGTGTAGAGAATTTTGATCGGACCAAGTGCCACGCATGCTCAGATCAAATTCCTACATCAAAGCTATTGGCTACTAGCCTGAATGTAGTCCCATCGTAACGAAATTACGTCATCACGTTCTGAAAGATCGGATTTTTTGACAACTTAGTCCGACCGTGTGCATGCAACAGTTTCGGACACAATCCGACGGATTTGGTTGGTAGAATCTCCGACCGTGTGTACAGGGGCTAAGACAGGTATCCTGTCCCCCCCCCCCCCCCCCCGAAAAATGTCAATAGTGGCACCGGAGGGGGGAGAAAACAAATGAGTGGAAGTTCCACTTTTGGGTGGAACTCCGCTTTAGCTGAGCACAGTAATGCGCCTGCATTTGTGATGGTGGCGGGACCGGCCATACAGCCGCTCACGATGATCAACAGCCGTTTATACTGCAGGCTAGGGCTGAACTCACCCAACTTTTATTTAAAGTATATGGCTAACTTAAGCATGAGCCAGGCAAGGCATACCTCCCACATCAGTGTACTAAAACGCATGATGAGCAAAGACGCGTTTGTGTTTTCAAAGACATTTTAAATTTCAATTCTAAGAAAACTTTATAGCATGTGACCAAACTACAAAAAAGACAAAAAAAATAGACTTGAAGAGTCAGCATTGTTCTGCTGCCAAAGTGGAAGTCTGAATGGCGTTTTAATCACCTTATGCAATATAACCATCTGCCTGTCAGCACCCAGGAGACCGGCCAGGCAGCAACTTGATTTAAAATTATAAAAAAAAAAAAAAAAAAAGGCAATAATGGAAACCAGGTGCAGAACAATTTATTGCTCCAGAAGCCATCAGTGCAAAATCTCACACACTGGTCAGTAAAGCCAGGGATTGACATATTAGGGCGGTAGTCACCAGAACAGGTTGAAGATTTTTACCATTACTTTTAGTCCTTGTAAAATATGAATCCCCACAGCAGGGATACAGCAATAAAAACCTGGCAGAGATTCTAACCATTCTCTGCTCTATCTAAAAAGGAATAAAAAATGATGACCCTAACTTTATTTAAAGTTTATATCTGCGGGAGCTTAGAATGTATAGAGAGATTTCTATTAAAGCCGTTATTAAGGTGAAAACTCAAAACGTGGGGGGGGGGGGGGGGGGGGGGGTAACACCGCGCTGAGACCTAAAAATAATAATACATATAACAATACAAAATCAAGAGTAAGATAAGCATTAATAAAAAAATAAAAATTACAATGAATATTGAAAATCACAAGGCTGCTGCTCCACTGTGGGATACACACACACACACACACAATGGAAGTAGAAGAAAAGTGCTGCGACCAATAAATAAAAATAGTTTATAACTTCTAATAAAACAGCACTACATGCATCACAAAGTCCCTGACTTCTTCAATTAATAAAAGTCCATAGCGAGAAGATCTTTGTGTTGAATGAAAATCACTAAGCTTCAAAAACTGACACACCACAGTGATTCCACACATCTATCACAAAGATCTCGCTATGGACTTTTATTAATTGAAGAAGTCAGGGACTTTGTGATGCATGTAGTGCTGTTTTATTATAAGCTATTCCATCCCACTGACGCCAATGATGGGGCACTATTCCATCCCACTGACGCCAATGATGGGGCACTATTCCATCCCACCGACGCCAATGATGGGGCACTATTCCATCCCACCGACGCCAATGATGGGGCACTATTCCATCCCACCGACACCAATGATGGGGCACTATTCCATCCCACCGACACCAATGATGGGGCACTATTCCATCCCACCGACACCAATGATGGGGCACAATTCCTCCCACTAATACCAATGATGGGGCACGATTCCTCCAACTACTGTTCATAGGCTCCATGTAATTTTTTACTCCCACCAAGCCTGAGGCCTCGTTTACTCTCATTAGAGTTATTTTTTATTGATTAGAAAGATTGGACACCCTCAGTCTTCAGAGATCTCAGCTGGTCTAATAATATACATGTTCAATATAATCTGCAAAGAACACCCTAGTCCTCGTATGACTCCACAAGCTCATTAAGGTGTCAGCTGTACAAAGACACTGAGGTTTTTCAATGTGGCGCCACATTCTGCTGCTTGTACCAAAACTCGGACAAGCATAGAAAAACAGATTCCGGGGGTAGATTTATTACAGCGCGGGATAATGAGGCCCACTCCATAAATTCTAAAGTCAGATAATAGCCAGCTACAACAGTGAAAGCAGACATAAAACCTCTACAAATAGCTGTTTACTAGACCCCCAAAGTGATGTGTTCCTGTTCCCCTCAGTGGGGGTTCCCACTATAAATTCCAAAGTATATATCTCTAATTAAAGGGTGACCAGACAACGAAATGCCTAACACTCTAAGCTCTGTTTTTAACCACTTTATCCCCTTCCGGCCCAGGTCAATTTCCAGCTATCAGCGCTGTCGCACTATTAATGACAATTGTGCGGTCACACAACACTGTACCCAAACTAACTTTTTTATAATTTTCCTCCTCGCAAATAGAGCTCTCTTTTGGTGGTATTTAATCACCACTGGGTTTTTTAATTTTTTTGCTAAAAACAAAACAAAAAAAACAAAATATTTTTGAAAAGAACATTTTTTGTTTGTTTGTTTAGCTAAAAATAAAAAAATCCAGGGGTTAAATACCATTAAATAGCACTAAAAGAAACGACCGTGCAATTGTCAAAGTGCGTCAGCACTAAAAATTGACAAAAAAAAAGGCCTGGGGGCAGGAAGGGGTATAAGTGCCCGGTACGCAAGTTGTTACACATTACAAATACAAGACTTCACAATTATATTAATACCGCTTTAATATCCCTTCACATTGTGCTGTCGGATTAAACTGAGTCACCCATAATGAACCTCACACAAGAGAACATACAAACTTCATGCACATAGAGACTTGGTGGGAACTAAAGCCAGGATCCTGAAGACACCCAAGTGCGGGGCTGACCATGACATAAACATTCATGCACAAGTGAAGAGCTTTCATCCAAAATAACCAACTAAATAATGTAGCACCTGATCTGACATGATATAAGAATAAACGTAATTATAGTCACATTCCTGGAAAAAAACAATCCAGCACCGTACTCACCGGCAGAACCGTTGAATCCAGATATAAATTCCCGTCTGCAGTCACATGGGGCGATGTACTCACTCTGCAAACCGATGACAACACACACAAAATTACATGAGAACCCATAATGCATACATGGAGGACATTGTCGGATTTGCAGCGCATTTCGGCAGCTAGCGGGGCGCTTTTAACCCCCGCTAGCGGCCGAGAAAGGGTTAAAACCGCCCGCAATACAACACAATAGCGGCGTTTTGCTGGTGGTATTGCAGAGCTGCCCCATTGATTTCAATGGGGAGCAGCGGTGGAGGAGCTGTAAACACACCGCTCCTTCACCGCTCCAAGGAAGCTGCTGGAAGGACTTTTCCTGATGTCCTGCCAGCGCACTGTTCCAGTGTGAAAGCCCTCGGACAACGGAGCAGCGGTTTAAGGGCAGATTGCAGGCACTATTTCTAATGCTATAGTGCCTGCAAAACACCCTTGGTGTAAAAGGGGTCTAAAAATGGGAGTACATATTCACTTTAAAGTGACCCTGTCACCCGGTGACATCAAACCCTCAATAATATGTGACTGTGCTTGGGTCTAACAATTGGCTGCTAGGTCTAAGCACTGCATCGCTGAAGGGGATCACATGCTCCCCTACAGCTGGAATCATCTGGTAATTGGCAGTGGCAGCCATATAGGAAGGAGTTGCGTGTAAAGATAAGTATAAGCAGGTGTGCGGGCTTTAAGCAAGCTTTGTCACTATGCCTTGAATACACAAGGTGACAGGGTCTCTAAGATAAAAAGGTGTTGAAGAACCCGTCATCATTCCCGAGTAAGGTCTGACTTACGTATGCTTCCTCTCCTCATTCCCGGTGGAAAACGAAGGGGCAAGATAGTGCAGGCACGGTTAGTATGTGCAGCTGGTGAGGATGCAGTTAAAGTAAGCAGGTTTCTTTACCCTGCCTAAGTAGAACACAGCTTCACATCAAACGGTAATAAAATCTAGTTTTGTGGGGGGTTTTTTTGTTTTTAAACAGGCAAGTAAAAAGTATGTAAAATTGTATGCAGTCCCTTATACAGCCAGCAAGTGGTACTCTAGTATCTTTTTCACATGATATACATTGTAACCTTTTCATCTTTGCTGATAGCATCCCATTGTTAATAGAAATCAGTGAGTTCCAGCTTTTATTGAAGCAACAGTGGTCATGCAAGGAAACCTAATGCAGCGGAATAAAGACACATCATGCTTACTTCCCTTCCACATCAGAAGATGTGCAACAGTGCCACCAGCACAGAACTGGCAAAAACCAGTAGGACCCAGGTACACCCTTCTACTTTCTAGAGAAGTCTGGCTAGAAGTGGTCTTCATGGAAAAATTGTGGCCCAAAAGCCATACCTGAGATGTGGAAACAAGGCTAAGCAACTCAACTATGTAGGAAATCAGAGGAACTGGGGTGCAGAAAAATGGCAGCAGGTGCTCTGGGCTGATGAGTCAAAATATGAAATATTTAGCTATAACAGGAGGCAGTTTGTTGATAAAGGGCTGGAGAGCGGTGCAATAATGAGTGTCTGCAGGCAACAGCGAAGCATGGTGGAGGTTCCTTGCAAGTTTGGGGCTGCATTTCTGCAAATGGAGTTGGAGATTTGGTCAGTACCAATGGTGTCCTCAATGCTGAGAAGTACAGGAAGATTGTGCCATACCTTCAGGGAGGCATGTGAATGGCCCCCAATGTATTCTGCAACAGAATAATGACCCCAAATATACAGCCAATGTCATTAAAAGGGGTAGTAAATTGCTGCCTTTTTTTTTTTAAACCTGCTTGCACGTTATGTGAAACTCATCTTAGAACTAAGCCCTCCAGCAGCAAACTGTCACTGCTTAAGGCTGGATTCACACCTATGCAGTTTTAGTGCTTTTTGCATTTTGCAGATTTGCACTACAGTCCATTTACCATGGTTTCCTATGGAACACGTTCTGTAGTGCAAATCTGCAAAATGCAAAAAGCTCTAAAAATGCATAGGTGTGAATCCAGCCTAAGTCTCTACCATCTTTACCCGTTCTTTTGTTTCGGGTTTGCGGACTCCGGCTGTGTGAGTGACCGGAGCTGTGATGATGTTACACAGGACTATGAAGGAACAGCGCCGTATGATGTTCCTTCAGAACACATGCACTGTGACATCACCGGCTGCATCTACAGTAACTATTTCCTAAACGGTGCACGTTTAGTAAAATGAAAAAAATAAAATAATGTTGTTGCATAAGTGTGCACGTAGCTGTGTTCAGCATTAAGAAATCACATTCAAACTCATGTTAAATAGGAGTCAGTACACAACTACCATCATTTAAAGTGGAGAAGGGAAAGTTCCAATTTAAACACTCCTCTCTCTCTCCCCCCCCCCCCCCCAAATATGCCAGCAGGTACCTAGCTTTGAAGGGTACCTGCTCCCACTTCCGCTCGAGCTGCCTAGGCAGCTCGAGTCAAAGTTATTCTCTCCCCCTCCCTCCTTGCAATCTTTTGGGACACGTCACAGGTCCCAGAAAATTGCCCGACCAATGGGGAGGCGCTGCGTGACTCGTGTATGCGCAGGGCACACCCGGCTGTGAAGCCGCAAGCTGTCATAGCCAGGTGCCCACACTTGCTTTGCCAGTGCCATGGAGAGACGAGGGAGAGAAGCAAGGCTTCAGCCAGCCACATCGCTGGACCGTGGAACAGGTAAGTGTGTGTTTATTAAAAGTCAGCAGCTACACTTTTTGTAGCTGCTGACCTTTAATAACAGAAAAACTACTGGAACTCTGCTTTAAAGTGCCTCCGATTAACCCCAAATAAAGTTCAGCTGTTCTAGTAGGTCTTTCCTGACATTTTCTTAGTCACATCCTACAGCAAAAGACATGGTCCACAAAGAGCTTCCAAAGTAAGGATGAACTCAGGCATGTTTGCATACTCCACGTGCAGAGCCCGCCAGGAAGTCGGTGCAGCACTGCGCTAATTACAGGCAGTGAGACATTGCCCGATCTCTGCAGCCACGCATCGGGGCAATGTCTCACTGCCTGTGATTAGCTCAGCGCTGCGCCGACTTCCTGGCGAGCTCTGCACGTGGAGTATGCAAACACGCTTGAGTTCATCCTTATTCCAAAGCATCAGAGGGATCTCATTGCAAAAAAGGTATCAGGCAGGAGAAAGGTACAAAATTATTTGTAGGCATTAGCTATACCATTGAACACAGTGAAGATAGTCATCATCAAGTGGAGAAAATATGGCACAACTGTGACATTACGAAGAACAGGACGTCTCTTCAAAAATGTATGAGAAGACGAGAAGAAAACTGGTCAGGGAGGCTGCCAAGAGGCCTACAGCAACATTTTTCAGGAATATCTGGCACATACTGGCTGTGTGGTACATGTGACAACAATCTCCTGTATTCTTCATGTGTCTGGGCTATGGGATAGAGGGGCAAGACAGAAGCCTTTTCTTACAAAGAAAAACATGCAAGCCTGGCTAAATTTTGCAAAAACACATCTGAAGTCTCCCAAAAGCACGTGGAAAAACGTGCTATGGTTTGATGAAACCAAGGTTGCACTTTTTGGCCATAATCCAAAAGATACGTTTGGCGCAAAAACACTACACATCACCAAAATAACACCATACCCACCATGAAGCATGGTGGTGGCAGAATCATGCTTTGGGGTTGTTTTTCTTCTGCTGGAACAGGGACCTTAATCAAGGTATTAGGGAATTATGTACAGTTCCAAATACCAATCAATATTGGCACAAAACCTTCAGGCTTCTGCTAGAAAGCTGAACATGAAGAGGATATTCATCTTTCAGCATGACAACGACACAAAGTATACATCCAAATCAACAAAGGAATGGTTTCACCAGCAGATTAAAGATTTGGAATGGCCCGGGCAGAGCCCAAACCTGAATCCGATTGAAAATCTGTGGGGTGATCTGAATATGTTTTTGCAGATTTGGAGTGTTTTTGCAAAGAAGAGTGGGCAAATATTGCTAAGTCAAGATGTGCCATGCTGATAGACTTATACCCAAAAAGTATGATGCTGAGCAAGTGTACTAAACTTCTTTGGTCGACCATGGCAAGGCCTGTTCTGAGTGGAACCTGTCCTGTTAAACCGCTGTATGGTCTTGGTCACTGTGCTGCAGCTCAGTTTCAGGGTCGTGGCAATCTTCTTAAAGCCTAGGCCAGTGATGGCGAACCTTGGCACCCCAGATGTTTTGGTACTACATTTCCCATGATTCTCAACTATACTGCAGAGTGCATGAGCATCATGAGAAATGTAGTTCCAAAACATCTGGGGTGCCAAGGTTCGCCATCACTGGCCTAGGCCATCTTTATGTAGAGCAACAATTCTTTTTTTTTCTTTTTTCAGATCCAAAGAGAGTTCTTTGCCCTGAGGTTCCAAGTTGAACTTCCAGTGACCAGTATGAGACAATGAGTGCCATAACACCAAATTGAACACACCTACTCCCCATTCACACCTGAGACGTTGTAACACTAACGAGTCACATGACACCGGGGAGGGAAAGCGGCTAATTGGGCCAAATTTGGGCATTTTCACTTAGGGGTGTACTCACTTTTGTTGCCAGCGGTTTAGACATTAATGGCTGTGTGTTGAATTATTTTGAGGGAACAGCAAATTGACCCTGTTATACAAGCTGTACACTCACTACTTTACATTGTAGCAAAGTGTCATTTCTTCAGTGTTGTCACATGAAAAGATATAATGAAATATTTACAAAAATGTGAGGGGTGTACTCACTTTTGTGAGAAAAAAAAATTACATTATATATATATATATATTATACACACACATACATACACACACACCAGTTTTCTTTGACAAAAAAGGGAGCTAAAATAAGATCATCATAGTCAAAATCATTACATATTCTTATTAACAGGAATGCACCATAAAAAGAAAATGAGAATTTCTCTGAACCTCGGAGTGACAGGTGTTTACATATAGCTACCTGTACAAATCAATGGCAGGCTGCATCTATAATCTGGTAACTGCACATCCAAGCATTTGTAGTACTTGTCGGAGAGATGCACTATTAATCGTTAAAGAATCAATTTTGTGATTCTACCCCCATCCCCCTATTTTTAGCGGCGCTTTACCATCGTTTTTGCAGAGGTTTTTGGCTGCTAGCAGGGCACTTTTTAACCCCGCTAGCGGCCAAAAAAGGGTTAAAACTGCCTGCAAAGCACTGGTGGTGAAATCAATGGGCAGGGGCGCTTTAAGAGCAGTGTATACACCACACCTACAGTGCTGAGAGGATACAGCTTGCAGGGCTTTTTTTTGGCATCCTGGCAGCGCACCGCTGCAGTTTACACTGGAGTGCGAGTTTCCTTACAGGCGCTATTTTTAGCACTATAGCGCCTGTAAAGCGCCTCAGTGTGAAAGCAGCGTATAAGACTAAACCTTTTTCTGACACTTGTTGCTTACAAGGTAAAATCAGAATTTTTTGCTAGAAAATTACTTAGAACCCCCAAACATTATATATAATTTTTTAGCAAAGACCCTAGAGAATAAAACGGCAGTTGTTGCAATATTTTATGTCACACTGTATTTGTGCAGCTGTCTTTTAAACACAATATTTTTGGAAAAAATACACTTTAATGAATTTTTAAAAATCAAAACACTTCTTTTTTTTTTTTTTTTTTTACAATGTAAAAGATGATGTTACGCCGCGAGAATCGTAAGAGAAGAAAAAACGTGATTCTCATTTTAGCCAGAATCAAGCAGCTCTTATTTAAGGATGGACGTGCTCCCCTGTCCCAGAGGATATACGGTGATCATCATACTACCACAGCCTGTCATTGATTTATACATAAACACAAGCCCGTCACCCTGGGGTGCAGAGAGAGGCTCATTTTTCATGACGTATGGCTCTCTGCACTCCTGTGAATGAGCAAAAAAACAAAACAAAAAACAGATCCCTTAGTTGTCAAGCCTGACTCGTGGAGGTGACATCTAAGTCACAATACCTGGTGTGCGTCTCCAGAAGGAACAATGTATGCCTGGACGGGTTCCACCACGCTGCGGGAGGACCGCATGGTCTGCCTCAGTTGCCGCAGCAGCTCTGTGGTTATCTTTGGTGCCATTCTTATTGCCTAGAAAAGAAATAAATGAGAAGTATATAAACTTTCTACAATATACAGAACTGACAAATTACCTTTTTCAGGAGGAAGATTTGTAGAGACCTGCAAGCAAGTCTGTCATAGGCAAGAGAGGGTGGGAGATCTCAGATGTGTTGTTAAATATCAGGATATATTATACATGGACTCACTATGCTGTGCATTACATACTACCGACTGCCCCACTCTGCAAACTATGCTGTATATTATATACTACCAACTATGTTGCATAATGCTTACCATCACAACTCTATACACTGCTATACATAACACACTACCTGTCGCACTCTGCACACTGCTAGGAATTGCACACCACCAACTGTCTTGAAAAAATTCTAAAGGTGGAAAGTAAAAAAAAAAAAAACACAACAAACATATTCTACTTACCTGCTGTGCGTATTGATTTAGCACAGAGCAGCCCCGATCCCCCTCTTCTGGGGTCACCTGCTGGTGCTCCTGCCCCCTCCCCCTTCCTTAATGCCCCCATAGCAACCCGCTTGTTATGAGAGCACTCGTGCGGGATCACTCCCGAGCCGGCTCTGTATGCCCATTCATCTCATATATGAAACAATAACAATATCAAGCATAACAAAAGTCCATGAAAATGCTGTATAATGTGAAATCCTCTTTTCATACAATGTGCACAAGTGAAATAAAGTGCTGATATATGCGGAGGAGGGGGGAGATTTACAGCCATTCAATCGGCCTGTAGCAGCCATCTTCACTTCCTCTCCTCCTCCCTCCCTGTGTGGGATCTGAGCAGTGCCGGTGCCAGCTCTCTGCCCGCCTCCCTCCCTGGGCGCTGTGAAGCCAGCGTCGGGCTGTGTGCAGCCATTGGATAGCAGGGCGGGCAGAATTGTGGACGGAACAACCCGTGGAATTATTTTCACTCCATTCAAGAGAGTGGTCACCAGCACTTTACATGATTGTTTGACACTGAAAATATACAATCACTTTTTACCTTGCACTTTATAGAAAAACGGACTAACACGGATATATCAGCACCTTATTTCACTTGTGCAAGTTGTATGAAAAGAGGATTTTGCATTATACAACATTTACATTGACTTTTGTGATGCTTAATATTATTATTGTTGTTTCATATATGAGAAAAATTAGGACAGTATGCGACACCTTTCCGTACTGTATACCTGCTGCCTTTATCAACAATTGAGGTTACCTATTGCTGATCAGTTACTGGCATCACCTCTATCTATGAGTATTTGGTATTTTGTACTTGGTCACTTTATTTTGCACATTTTATCATACTAAGGTCCCGATATTACCTTCAGTGTTTGCAGCAGTATATGCTTCATTTATTGTGTGCCAATGAGGAGAAGCGATACCGTTCTCCCACACATTGCTGGATTGAAATTGGGCTCAAGTAAGGGGGGGGGGGGGCTGCCCACGGGTGTTTTTAAAAAAAAAAAATAATGCAGAGAATGAAAGTTCTAAAGGCTGAAGGTCTTTTTACCATGTCAACCCTGTACACTGTGCTGTACATTACATACTACTTACTGCCCCACTCTGTTAGTTACTTACAACTGGCTGCTCTACACTGTGCTATACAATACATACTCCTGACTAAAGATGGGCTCAGGCGTGTCCGCAACTCCATGTGCCCAAGCCCCCCAGGAAGCTAACACTCCCACAAGCGGTGAGACATTTCCCAATCCGCGGCTGTATAGATCGGGAAATGTCTCACTGCCTGCGGAGTGTCAGCTTCCTGGCGGGCGTGGGGGGGCCTGGAGTTGTGAACAAGCCTGAGCCCATTCTTACTCCTGAATGCCCCAATCATCCATACTTCTGACCACTGCACTGTACTATTTATAGAACTAACCACTCTGCTGTCTACCTTGTGCTGTACATTTCCTACTCCTGACCACTTCACTGTGTAACTAGTGCTACATAATTTAGACTACCCAAGATTGCACACTGTTATACAATACATAGCTGCGGTAGCCCAACTCTGTACTGTATGTTACATATTCCCAATTGTTACACTTTGTAGGCTGTGCTGTAGATTACATACTCCTGACTGCCCCCCATCTGTACCCTGTGCCGTACACTCCACACGCCTGACCGTACACTGCATGTCGCCTGACCTCCGTACGTCGTGCCGTACACTGCACGTCGCCTGACCTCCGTACGTCGTGCCGTACACTGCACGTCGCCTGACCTCCGTACGTCGTGCCGTACACTGCACACTCCTGACCTCCGTACGTCGTGCCGTACACTGCACACTCCTGACCTCCGTACGTCGTGCCGTACACTGCACACTCCTGACCTCCGTACGTCGTGCCGTACACTGCACACTCCTGACCTCCGTACGTCGTGCCGTACACTGCACACTCCTGACCTCCGTACGTCGTGCCGTACACTGCACACTCCTGACCTCCGTACGTCGTGCCGTACACTGCACACTCCTGACCCCCGTACGTCATGCCGTACACTGCACACTCCTGACCTCCGTACGTCGTGCCGTACACTGCACACGCCTGACCTCCGTACGTCGTGCCGTACACTGCACACGCCTGACCTCCGTACGTCGTGCCGTACACTGCACACGCCTGACCTCCGTACGTCGTGCCGTACACTGCACACGCCTGACCTCCGTACACTCCATACCCCTGACCTCCGTACGTCGTGCCGTACACTCCATACCCCTGACCTCCGTACGTCGCGCCGTACACTCCATACCCCTGACCTCCGTACGTCGCGCCGTACACTCCATACCCCTGACCTCCGTACGTCGCGCCGTACACTCCATACCCCTGACCTCCGTACGTCGCGCCGTACACTCCATACCCCTGACCTCCGTACGTCGCGCCGTACACTCCATACCCCTGACCTCCGTACGTCGCGCCGTACACTCCATACCCCTGACCTCCGTACGTCGCGCCGTACACTCCATACCCCTGACCTCCGTACGCCGCGCCGTACACTCCATACCCCTGACCTCCGTACGCCGCGCCGTACACTCCATACCCCTGACCTCCGTACGCCGCGCCGTACACTCCATACCCCTGACCTCCGTACGCCGCGCCGTACACTCCATACCCCCTGACCTCCGTACGCCACGCCGTACACTGCATACCCCTGACCTCCGTACGCCGCGCCGTACACTGCATACCCCTGACCTCCGTACGTCGTGCCGTACACTGCATACCCCTGACCTCCGTACGTCGTGCCGTACACTGCATACCCCTGACCTCCGTACGTCGTGCCGTACACTGCATACCCCTGACCTCCGTACGTCGTGCCGTACACTGCATACCCCTGACCTCCGTACGTCGTGCCGCACACTCCATACCCCTGACCTCCGTACATCATGCTGTACATTCCATACGCCTGACCTCCGTACATCATGCTGTACACTACATACTCCTGACCTCCCTTCTCTGTACACTGTCTTAAAGCAGCCCTGAACACCTCCCTCCCATATGGTGCAGACATTTCCTAGGTTACCATATAACAACCCCATGAAGTGAGGTGGATCCCCCTCATCCGCACAATACAATACAGTGGTGTGTCCCAGATATAGTATAACACAGATACCCCTATTGGAGTTCAGTGGTCTCCCCCAGTTATCACCTCCCCCCCATAGCGTACAGTGGTGTGTCCCGGTTGTTACCATACAGTGCAGTCAGCGTCGCCGGGTGTTCGCGTGCTGTGCTCAGCACTCTGTCCAGCGATCAGTGCCGGGGCCGCGGAGGGTGCCGGGAAATGTAGTCCGCTCTCCTCCTCCTAACACCGCATGAGAAGGAGCAGAGCGAGCCCAAGGAACTACAACCCCAGCATCCTCCGCGGCCAGCCCGGACTGTCAGCACCATGTCATGTGACGGCAGGGAAGTCAGCTGAGTCTTCCCAGTCGTAGATGATAGAGTGGTGTTCAAGTTACTTATCATCATTTACTGTGCACACCTACCTCTGATTATACAAAGTACCTACCTGTATAATGATACGATCAACCTACCTCTAGTCTAGTATTGTGTATCTAGCAATTTGGAAATACCTGTGTACCTACCTCTATAATACTACAGCGCACTTAACTCTACAATAACACCATATAATACTACCTAATTCACCTAAATGTATAATTCAACCTACCTACCTCTGTATTAATGCTGTGTACCTACCTCAATAATAACACCATGTACCTTCCACTTTGATAATAATATGTACCTAAATCTATAATTCCATCTACCTACCTCTATAATGATATTGTGTACCTATCTCTACGATAATACCATATTATACTCTATAATGATACCAATTACCAACCTCTATAATAATGTGTACCAACTGCTATACAGCAATACAATCTACCTATCTCTAAAATACTTCCATGGACCTACCTTTCCAATAATACCTGTACCTACCTGACTGCAATAATACCATGAACCTATTATCATCTAGTCTACCTACCTCTCTTTTAATACCGTACACCCACCTGACTGAGAATGCAAAAAAACGTATACAGCAAGGACGACGTGCATTTCTTGTGGGGGGGTTTTTGCGCTGTCAGGAAAAGCCAAGTGTGAAGGCAGCCTTAGGGCAATTTCACACCATATGCAGTTCAGTGGATTTTTTTCTGCATTAAAAACGCATGGAAAGTGGGTTATATGGTTTTTAATGGCATAGTTCACATCAGTGCTTGCAGTTCCAGTGCGTTCCAGAAAAAAAAGTAGAATATGCCGAATTTTCCTACACTGTACTGGAACACTGTAAAACGCATAAAAAATGCTCAAGAATGCACGAAAAACGCATGAGAACACACATGTCCTTATTTTTAGGTTAAGAAAAAAGAGGGGGGAAAAATGCACTGGACTGCATCAAAAACTCACCAAAAACACATCAAAAACGCGCATGCAGAAAAGCATCTGGAATGCATCCGGACTGCATTTCTATTGTGTGAAGTGGCCCTAGACTCTGTTCACACTGGTGCAGGTTCCCGCATCACACCTGAATCGCACAGTCGTTCACACTAAGATCTGTGGACTGCTGGGGGTATCAATGTAATGATAATGACACCCCCAGATCGGTTTGCAGATTGCAGTGCAAACTCTGAAATGGTGCAGGAATCAGATCACATGGGTGTGAACACTCATGTGATCTGATTCCAGTGTAGACCAAAAAAAGGGTCCTGCACCATTTTGGTGCGAATGCAATGCAATTTCAGCCATGCAGTTTGTATGGCTAAAATCGCATCGCACAGATATTGCATGAGATCTGCACAGCAATGCGGTGTGAATCACATGCAATGTCTGGCATCGCACTAGTGTGAACCAGGCCTTCCGAGTTCCTGGGAGGATTAGTGTTAGGGTTACATTGCCAGTCCCCCTTGGCAAGGTCCCACCACCATGCAAGTGAAAGGAGGGTGCACGCTCGCCTTCACCCTTTGTCTGCCCTGGCAGGCTGCATGCTGGATAATAGTCTGGTATAGATTTCGGGGAGGTCCCGCACTTTTTTTCCCTAGTTTTTGGCTTGGTGTTCAGCCCTAAAATCCTCATTGAGGATAAAGGCCTGGCATATATTTATGATGATCGTCTAGGATAAAGTCAACCATACATGGATCAAAGTTTGACCAGTCCTGCAGGGGCCAGCTGTATTTTGATCCATGGATGGGCAGAGTGGTTTAACAAAAAAATTAAATAATCTATGAGCTGCATAGGGCCCCATTAACATATCTTGTAGCTGGAAAAAGCGTTCCTTCTCGCAATTTTGTGAGCACGATTTCCATGGGATTCTCTGTGACATGCATATGGCTGCTCATTCACTTGAATGGGCTGCCTGATGCATGTTTGTCGCCCAAAAGAAGCTCCAGGACCAAATTTTGCCCCTGAACCAGGTGCAATGTTTTTTCTGCGATTTTTGGTGCTATTCCTTGTGTGAACTGGTCTTAAAGGTCAGTGCTGCTGCAGTAGGTTGAATACATCATACAGATCAGCCACTTCACAGGTAGGTTCAGGGCATCCCCCAGGCATGGTATTGAAAGTGAAAGTAAACTTCCATCACTAAATTTTCCCTATAGATAAGCTTAAAATAAGGCTTACAGGCACTTTGAGTAGTGTAAATGTCTCCTAAACGTGCACCATTTAGGAGATATATACTGTACGTGTAGCCAGTGACATCACTGGCACATGAGGTCTGAAGGAACGGCTACCCGTGGCGTTCCTTCAGATCCATGTGCTGTGAATGGTGGCTTCCATGCGCATGTGCAGGTATGCCGTTATAGCGACTCCGGCGAGTCACACAGCCGGACTCCATGAACCTGGAAGCAAGGCGCGTAAAAATGGGAGCGTCTGCAGCTCTGACATCTCGGTGTTGGAAGAGCTTTGTTTGAGCCCTCGTTCACACCGGGCCGATTTGACATGTCAAATCGCATGTCAAATAGGAGCCTATTGCCGGCAATGACACCGTCCAAACCAAATCAGTGCGGAGCGCCTTACCAATTCCCAAAGGCAGTTCCTGCACTACTTTTGGCGACTTTGGATGGATATTCACACCCATTTCCCAGCTCTCATTGTCAATTCACTCGGCGCAGGGGGAGCCGTTATAATGTCTGTTTGATGTGTTTGGCCTTCCCATTTCCAGCATCTATGGAGCCATTTCCCATGGCTACCACGATGCCGGGCCTGCGCTGCGAGACCCTGATACGGGGCGGTGTAGCCTACACGTTCGCTGTGGTCACGTCATAGCATCGTGAAGTCACCACGCGGTGTGGACATCTCAGGATGCCGATCCTCTCTCACTCCATCTAGGCAACATGGCGTAGACGCCGCAATGCGCCATTGAACTCTGGGGGGGGGGGGGGGTGGTTCACAGGGTCTTTATTGGCTGGTAGACCAATATAAGCAGACACAATACAAGGTGTCCTTTTTATGTGGCATACTGTGAGGGTTATGGACCTATGTAGATTCTTCTTCTTATTGAGGTAATGTTCCGTCCTTTCTTGAGAGAGTGGGAACAGTCTACCTTTTGTTTTCTGAAGCTTTGCTTCATCCTATAGCAATCAGGTCCCTCTCTCTCACATACCTCGCAGCCTGTCTGGCCGGGTAGGTATATGTATGCCCATTCATGGGGACACATTGTGTAATCCTCTGGTACCCACACCAAATAATTACCCAATTGTTATTTACTCCATTGTTAGCAACTTTGGGCCGCCTACAGGACTTAGTATCTGGGTCCTCCAGGGGGTGCTGCCCAGAGCGCCCTTTGTGAATTGATGATTTCTCTGAGCAGTCTGGCTTTTCCATCAGAAGTGTGTCCATCCCTTCCGAGCTCCTATGGTCGCCCTCAAGGCCGCAGCATTTCTCAAATAGTTTTTAATCTGGATGCAAAAAGTTGTGGCAAATCTTCATGCAATTTGCAGGGTCGGTGTTTGTTCAATATTTGAATATAGACCTAGCAAATGATTCTGTTGTTATCATTTCAATGTCATGCTTATGTATTTTTACACTCATGTTTTTTCAATTGCAGATGTAACCCCTTAGAGCCGGTTCACACAGCGGGCGATGCGAGGCGACACGACTCGCCTCGCCTCGCTCTCGCAAGTCGCCCCCGTTCTGTACAATGGAACCGTTCTGAGAGGAGCGACTCGAGTCGCTCCGACTCAGAAAAAAGGTTCCTGTACTACTTTTGGGCGACCTCGGGGCGACTTGCATTGACTTCTATACAGAAGTCATCTGCAAGTTGCCTCTGAGGTCGCGGCAGGTCGCGGCGAGGCAAGTCGGAGTCGCCTCGCCTCGCCTGCAGTGTGAACCGGCCCTTACCCTGAAGAAGAGAACTATTACGATGGATTCGAAACGCGTTGGGTTATCTCTTTTGTTATAATTGTTTCAATTGAGTATTGGTTTACATGCATTGTCATTCTTACCTCTGTGTCTGTCCCTCTGCATCATGTATTTTCATGTCTTGCACAATTGTGATATCTTTTACTGCACTTAATAAATAAGCAATAACTTTACTGAAGCAGCATCCTGTTCAAAGTCCCAATTAGAGGAAACCATTTTTCAGTGATTTATCATACAATTTAGGGATATGGGTCGGCTGACTTCATTTGCTAAAACGGAAACACCATAAATCCATATTTTTCTTCGGGGGCAATTTCAATAGACATCTGTGCATGAACCCGCATATATGTCTCTCAAATCGCCCCCAAAGTCAGACTGAAATGCTGGTTCAGCTGAACTCGCATAATTTCAAACCCGCATTCAGTGTAAACCTAAGCTTAAGGTAAGTTTAACCTAATATGCTAGTATGGAGTAGTTATAAAAATTATAAAAATCACTGTCAGGCAGGGTTTTTATAGAAGTCTCTTCCGTCATAAATCTCCCCCGTCTGCCAGAGAGTGATATGATCTGAGCCATACATGTGCAGCTCAGACCACATTTACCGCCCACCCTGTGAGCTGCCACGATGCGACTTCCGTGCCATTGCCTGAGAGCGCTGATCAGGAGCCGGTCAGCTGCTTGTTTTCCAGCATGCTCAGAGGACAAAAGCCGGCCAATGGCCAACTTCTGTCAGACCGACTGTCATAATGTCGGCCTGTTTTTATTGAACTGGTCAATGTTGCCTGGCATTCGGCCTGCGTTTACTAGGCTTAAAAGGAAGCATTTGTGTTGGGGTACAGGAAGGATTGTGTTGGATCAGTGTTAGTATTACAGGGTGGATTAGTGTTGGGGTTATCAGGAGGGTTAGTGTTGGGGTACAGGGAGGGTTAGTGTTGGGGTACATGGATTGTTAGTGTTGGGGTACAGGGATTTTTAGTGTTGGGTTACAGGGAGGGTTAGT
Organism: Lithobates pipiens; assembly: GCF_037356315.1. NCBI lineage: Eukaryota > Metazoa > Chordata > Amphibia > Anura > Ranidae > Lithobates > Lithobates pipiens. Next base: position 158,531,268 of record NW_027507787.1, on the reverse strand, counting down.
GTTGGGATAGCAGGGGGGTTAGTGTTGGGGTACAGGAGGGTTGGTGTTAGGGATACAGGAAGACTTGGTGTTGGGGTACAGGGAGGGCTAGTGTTGGGGTACAGGGAGGGTTAGTATTAAGGGTACAGGGAGGGCTAGTGTTGGGGTACAGGGAGGGATAATGTTAGGGGTACAGGGAGGGTTAGTGTTAGGATTACAGGGGTTTAGTATTGGAGTACAGAGAGGGTTGGTGTTAGGGATATAGCAAGACTTGTTGTTGGGGTACAGGGAGGGTTGTTGTTGAGGTATAGGGAGGGTTAGTGTTAAGGGTACAGAGAGGGTTAATATTAGGAGCATAGGGGGGTTGTGTTAGGATTACAGGAAAGGTTAGTGTTGGGATTACACGGAGGGTTAGTGTTATAGGTACAGGTAGGGATAGTGTTAGAATAACAGGGGTTAGTGTTGGGGTACAGGGAGTGTTGGTGTTAGGGATACAGCAAGATTTGGTGTTGGTGTACAGGGAGGGTTAGTGTTAAGGGTACGGGGAGGGCTATTGTTGGGGTACAGGGAGGGTAAATGTTATGGGTACAGGGAGCGTTACAGTTAGGATTACAGATGAGTTACTGTTGGGGTACAGGGAGGGTTAGTGTTTGGGTACAGGAGGGTTGATGTTAGGGGCATAGGGAGGGTTGTTCTTAGGATTACAGGGTAGTCAGTGTTGGGGTACAGGCAGGGTTAGTGTTAGGGGTACAGGGGGGTTAGTCTTGGGGTACATGGAGGGTTTCAGTGTTATGGATACAGGGAGGGATAGTTTTAGGATTACAGGGGAGTTAGGGTTTGGCCAGGTCACACAAAATCTATTCTTCTTACCTGACTGAGGAGTCTCGTAGCTTTGCTACCCCAGTGTTCAGCTGCTTGGAGAGAAGAGATTTGCACTTTAATCCTTCGTAGCAGAAATACCTGTTGTCTGATAGTTGTCAGTGAACCTTGATCCAGAGTCTTATTACTGTGGCCCGGAGTGAGTGGAGAGTAATGGAGCTAGCAGAGGGCCGGCGTGACAGGAGTGAGAAGGGGACATTAAGGGGTTAAAGTGACACTAAAGGTTTGAATTTTTTTTTTTAAATAACAAACATGTCATACTTACCTCCACTGTGCAGCTAGTTTTGCACAGAGTGGCCCTGATCCTCGTCCTCTGGGGTCCGTCGGCGGCTGTTTCGGCTCCTCCCCGCTTCTGATAACCCCCTCTGGGAAGTGCTCTCCCAAGGGGGTTACCTTGTGGGCGCGTTCCCGAGTCCTATAGCAGCTTAGAGCAGTGGCACTTGTAGTTCACCAGCCATGGCCGATATGGACCTGCTCTTGGCCCAGCCCCGGGCAGCCGCCGCTGGCAGGGGCCCTGAGTGGCTGCACAGCCAGATGGCCCCACTGCTCTGTGACCAGGCATCCGGCTTGGCAACGGGGGTGCAGGAGCTCCCATATGCTCTGAGGTCTAGGCCTCTGGAGCGTTTCTCCCTGGGACCTTCCCCCCCGAGCTTCGCACCATGGTAGGAGCCCCGATCGGGACCCCAGCCTGCTTGTGCCGTAATGGGGCCTGGACGGAATCCTTACCACTGGCGAAGCTCGGGCAGAGGAGTTCTGTTCGGGCCTTTACCAGTCCTTGCCGGCAGCCCCGGGTCACCAGAAATGCCCACTGCCAGAAAGGTCAGGCATCAGAGTGGCACTGGCAGAGGACATGCAGTGGAGGCACAAGGCCCAGGCCGCAAAGTACGGAAGAAGGCCAGGTCAGTGGGCGGAGCTAGTGCCGGGAGGCATAGTCAGCAGCGGCAGGCATCTGCATCTGCAGCAGCAGTCGCCAGGTGATTGATCCGAGGGGGGAGCTGTCTGGTTCTGAGGTGGAGGAAACATGAGACTGTCCAGCGCCAGGGGATTCTGAAACAGCGGCTGCAAAATCCCCCCGGTCAGCCCAGTAAGTCATCTTCCCATTTTAATCTGGCTTTTAGTTCTGCCTTATGATTATGTGGGTTGTTAGGGGTGGCAGCTGCAAGGGATAGGGGGGCTGCAAGAAAGGCTCTACAGCATACGGTTGCACCAGCAGGGGACCTTCGGGCGAAGGGCTCTACACCCACCCTTGCGGGTTCTGATGTTCAGCTGCAAGCTTTGCTGGGGGGAATGCGGGAGTTGGCACAGCAATTTGCAGGAGAAAAAGGATTGCAGGCTCCACAGGTGGCAGCGTGGGTACCTCCGGGTATTGGGTCAGCTGTTGACGGCACGGGGCGGGGTCTAGTGGGCCATCCCCCTCCCCCCACCCATCTATCTTGGTCCCCAATGCGCCTGATAGTACATTAGGTCTGTCAGGGTTGCCCCCGGCTCCAGGGCATGCAGGTACAATGGCAGGGGAGAAGATAGAGTTGTTTAAGGAAAGTGCGGGTAAGATGGATTTATTGCATATTGTGGATGTGGCAAAATGCGAGGTGTACGTATGCTTTGAGGGGCCCTCGGGAGCTCGTCTGAAGTCAGGGAGAAGATCAGCAAAAGTGAGTACATGGAGATATTTTCCCTATTGCCCCTGGAAAAGTTTAACCTGGATAGGGTTAAGCCTGATGATAGCAAGAAAGAGGATGAAGGAAAGCAAGCATTCGCCATCATGGTGAGTGTTATAGGGGAAAAGAACCCTGAGCACTGTTCGGCACTTTTCTTTAACATGGACTCAGTGGGTGAGGCCTGCAGAGTCTATGGTGGATCTGCGTGGCTAAGGTATGATGAACAATTCCGGCAGCACAGGGCTGTTCATCCCTCCTTGCGTTGGGATCACAAGGACATCAGCCCCTGGATGAGGCTCATGTCCTCGGCGAGGGTCCATGCCCGAGGGTTCAGCTTCTACTGGACAACTGGCCGCCAAAAACTGGGGTGTCTGTTGGCAGTACAGGAAGGGAGGAAACCTGTAAATTCAGAGGACATGTCTTTTTAAACATGAGTGCTCCAGTTGCGGCGGCTCTCATCCCATGTCCTGCCGTTTTAGAAAAGGCAAGGGCTGTGCTGGGGAATTTAGTAACAAAAGGGATGACACGAGTGAGGGGGGAAATGGGTACCCAGATTAGGTGGCTATGGGGGGAGGGATTTTCTGAGGGTTTTTGTATCCCGTGCTCCTTTTCTACTGTGCCACTGGTGGAAAGAACTTGCGATCAGCCTTGCTTCATCCAGGGGTGGTCATGGAAAAATTGGGAAAGGAAATGGCATTGGGTTGGATGGCCGGGCCTTTTCAGGAGCAGCCTCTTCCAGAGCTGGTGGTTTTCCTGCTGGGCGTGGTGCCCAAAAATTAGCCCTTATAAGTGTCAATGATTCGATATATCCGGAAGAGTGCGCGGTGTCTTACACATCCTTTTTATGTGGAAGTGGGTTGGGTTCGCCGCTGCGGAAAGGGAGCGATAATGGCAAATCTGACATAGAATCGGCATTCTACTTGCTTCCAGTCCATCCGAACAGCTTTTGGTTGTTGGGGTGGTGCTGGCAAGGGGAATTTTACGTTGTTTGTTGCTTGCCAATGGGCTGCTCCATTTCCTGTGCAATGTTCGAAACATTCAGCTCCTTTATAGAGTGGGTGGTTCGGGACGTTTCAGGGCTTAATTCCGTCATTCATTATTTGGATGACTTCCTCTGCGTGGGTCCTCCTTCGTTCAATGTGTGTGCGGTACTGTTATCCACGTGGTAACACATGGCGGGTAGATTCCGCTGGCGGAGGACAAGACAGAGGGCCCGAACACCACTCTCAGCTTCCTAGTGTACAGAACGCCAAGGTTGGGTCCTAGACAGTCACCGATATTTAGCACTGATATTTGGCTTATGGTCCCTTTGTATCGTATGGTGTTGAATGGTGCCTCCAACACCTCCGCGTTGAGGCGGGGGGGGGGGTGATATGTACAGGACGCCAAGGTTGGGTCCTGGACGGGTGCTATATAGCATAGTACCGATATTTGGGTTATGGTCCCTTTAAGGGAAGTGTGGCAGTATTCAGGGGTCACGCAGGATGGGTGAGGAATTCCCAGGGAATAGCTTTAATCAGGAGAGCACTGACTTGTGTTAATAAAGAGATATTTGGGAGCCGGAATTTCGGAGGCTCTGAAGTGATATTCGGGTGGGACTGAGCCTCCATCCCTGACTACAGTGATTGCAGCCTCCAGGAAACAGCTCTTAAAAGACAGGAAGCAGTGCTAGGTGTGGTGGTGAGGAGGAGTTGGTGAATACACCTGTCTTGGAAAGCCGTGCATCTGCTGGAGTCTACTAAAATAATCAAGGCCTGTTAAAATCTTGGGATAAAGACCTATCCACGAAATGTAGGTGCCTTTTTCTCTTAATTTTGTGCTGAAAATAAGCGGACTTTATTTTGCATTTTTGCTTGTGTGCTGCTGGAAGCCTTATTTTGATTTGCTTGCTGAAAATGAAAGCCTTTTTGTTTAAAGTTTAATGGCTTTGCACTCGGTCCTCTGCAGCTACAATCCCCCAAACTTTACAACTGGTGTCTTGGATGTGGAGAAGTGCATTTGCAGCCACAAAAGCCTTTTAAAACTGAAAACTGACATTTAAAGAGACAGTGTACCTATGGTATGTCTTGGGTGAAATCAGCTCAGACACTACAAACAGCAGAGAAAAAATACATGGAGGAGGTCATCAAGGCATTGGTGCAAGCCACTGTGACCCAACAGCAAGCCTCAAGCAAGCGATGGCTCAGCAGCAGCAGGCCCTGGTACAGGCTGTAGTTGCCAGCAGGAAAGCACACGGTCGCTAGCCGGCCAGTTTCCTGCGCAGGATTACACTCATGCACAGGTGGCTGCCTTGCAGTAGGCAGTGCAGCGCCTGGCTCCGAGGTGGGAGCAAGCAGTCGTCATTGCTGGCAAGCAAGTATCCGTGAGGGCCAGGCATTTCTTGCAAAAATTGCCATCCAGCAATGATGTAGATGCCTTTCTCACTACCTTTAAGAGGTTAGCGGAGAGAGAGAGGGGAAGCCCATGACCAATGGGCTGGCATTATCTCCCCTTTTGCTTACCGGTGACCCGAAAAAGGCCTACTTTGACCTCCTGGCTGAGCACATCAGTGACTATGAGCATCTGAAGGCAGAGAACCTAGCCCGCCTGGGAGTGACCGCAGCCATCCAGGCTCAAAGGTGCACCACTGGAGGTATAAACCTGACCGACCACTCAGGTCCCAAATGCACGAACTGGTACAGCTGGTCAAAAAATGGCTGCAACCAGAGAAGTTGACAGGCCCGCAAATGGTAGAACGGGTGGTGATGGACGGGTACCTGCAGTCCTTGCCAGATTACCTACAGTGCTGGGTAAGCCATGGAGACCCTGCAACTGTTGACCAGTTGGTAGAGTTGGTCGAAAGGTACATTGTGGTGGAGGACCTGCTCAGGCCTGCCAAGCGTCGGGAACCCACACCAAAGGCATCTCTCTGCTACAGGTCATGTTGGGGGAAGACAAAGAGGAATCTTCCCCATTGCAGACCTTGGTTGAGGAGGATGAGGGGGAGACTTCCTCTAATCTAGTGCCTGGTGCCGAACAAAGGTTTCCACACTTTGCATTGAATGGGGATTTGCTTTATGGAGTAGCTGAAAGCCAAGGGGAAACTGGAGCAGTTGCTGGTTCCCCAGTCATATCGGCGGATGCTCCTTGATTTAGCCCACAAAGATGCACTGGGGGGACACCTGGATGCTGAAAAAATAGAAGCCAGGATAACTGACAGGTTTTACTGGCCAGGGGTAAAGGTTGAGATGAAGAGGTACTGTGCATCCTGCCCCACTTTCCAGTTTACTGCCCCAGTGTCCCACTACAGAAACCCCCTGGTACCCCTACCCATAATTAAGGTGCCATTTAAACGGATTGCTATGGGTCTGGTGGGGCCCTTAGTAAAGTCAGCCAGGGGACACCAATATATATTAGTAGTCCTGGATTACGCAACTAAGTATCCTGAAGCGGTCCCTTTAAGGAAAACTTCCTCTAAAGCCATCTCCCAGGAGTTGTTTCAAATGTTTTCAGGAATTGGGTTCCAAAGAGATACTGACGGACCAGGGCACCCCTTTCATGTCAAAGGTCAAAGGTGATGGCAGACTTGTGCAAACTGTTTCAGCTCTTCCAAGCCCACGGTCTTGGATGCACATAGCTTCGTGCTTCTTAAACGCACACAGGCTTCAAGCCCCTCAATGCACACAGCTTTTGTCTTAACACAGAGACACTCACTAGGAGCCACTGCTCCAACTCCACCTTCCTTCCACCTTCTGCTCTCACCAGCCCCTCGTTATATGGGCTGTGTGCAGCTGGGCACACACCCTGCTTGCTGTCCTCAAGACTCAGACACAGGGTTTGAGATCTCGTCCCACCCATGACTCTCAGGGATCTCCAAACTACAGAATCCCCAAAAAATTACGTCAGTGCTACAGTTTGAATATAAAATGTATCTGTGTGAACTGTGAAGTTAAGTCATGGATTGTGGAAACTAACTAGTGTCGGGGGATTGTATATAGTGTATACCACATTTACCACTGACTAATGCAGAGTTGCAATGCAAGGAGATCAGATAAAATGTGTGTTATAATTAATTTAAATTAGTCGATTAATCGATTAAAAAAAAAAAGATGACGAAAATTTTAATCAGTAACAGCCCTAATATATATATATATATATATAAATATATATATATATATATATATATATATATATCATGAATTATTTGTTAACTTTTTTTTTTTTTTTTGTTTAACCTTTTGAAAATGATGTGCAAGCCCTCAGCTATTTGGATTTCAGCCTATATGTTTTTCAGCACCGGAAGAGGGACTGCTTTTGAGAGTGATTACCTTGAACCCCTAACTAGACCAATGTAATTTAAAAAAAAATAGACCATACTATTTAAAAAGCATTTTATTAAATCAAATTTTAACTAATATTTACCTTCCAGGTTCAGATTCAGAATACGTTATCAATCCCAAAGGAATGTCCAGTGATATCCAAAGAAATACTGCAGCGTCCATTACATGGGAGCATAGCCCCCCCCCCCCCCTCCTTCTGAGCACTGAGGAGTTTGGCCATTGCCATATTTAGGCTAAGTTCAAGGATAAGAAAGGAGGCTGTCTAGAACCAGCCCTGCCAGTGCCAAAACCTGAACGCATCTGTGACTGATCTTTCACCACTGATGACAACCAATGATGTAGCATTTACTGAAAGGGGTCAAGAATTGGTACATAGGCTTTGTTCCTTTAAAATAGTCACTGGTTTAAACTGCACAAAACTTTTTTTTGTGTGTTTTGGACAGAGTGGGGAAAGGTCAGAATTTCTGTGTTTATGCTGCGAAATTCCTCTAAAAAGGTAGTTATTGATTGTAGCCACTAGAGGGCATCACTTAGTAAAAAATGGTGGAGTTGTACTGTAACAGTATTCTGCAAAAACTTGAATTGGAGTCGCACAAAAAAGCGAAATCACTAGTGTTAAATATTGAATCAAATTTATGTTCTGTACATTGTAGCGTATGGCAGTGTTTAGGGTCATTCTGTGGATAGGCCAATGTCAGGGTGATATTTTACTTAACCGCATCATTCGCCAAGACCAGGCACTTTCACTCCATTCCTGCCCAGGCCATTTTTCAGCTTTCAGCACTCTCACACTTTGAATGACAATTAGTCATGCAACACTGTACCCAATTTAAATTGTTATCATTTTTGAGACAGAGATTTTTTTGGGTGGTATTTAATTACCAATTTATATATATATATATTATATATATATATATATATATATATATATATATATATATATATATAAATAAAAAAATATTACATTTTCATTTATTTTATCTTGTGTTTTTTTATCATTTCGGTAATAAAAGTTTGTAAATAATTAATCTTTCTTCATAAATTTAGGACAACATGTGTTATGCTACATTTTTTGATAAAGATAACACAAATCCGTGTATATTATTTAGTCTGTGTGAAAGTTATATAGTCCACAAACTATGGTATATACATGTAAAGGCAGGGGCACCTGCCTTTACACACACATGAACTTTAATGGCATCCCAGTCTTAGTCCATAGGGTTCAATATTGAGTTGGCCCACCCTTCGCAGCTATAACAGCTTTCATTCTTCTGGGAAGGCTGTCCACAAGGTTTAGGAGTGTGTCTATCTATGGGAATGTTTGACCATTCTTCCAGAAATGCATTTGTGAGGTCAGGCACTGATATTGGATGAGAAGCCCTGGCTTGCAGTCTCCACTGTAATTCATCCCAAAGGTGTTCTATCGGGTTGAGGTCAGGACCCTGTGCAGGCCACTCAAGTTCCTCCACCCTAAACTCGCTCATCCATGACTTTATGGACCTTGCTTTGTACACTGTTGCGCAGTCATGTTGGATTAGGAAGGGTCCATACCCAAACTGTTCCCACAAAATTGAGAACATGAAATTGTCTTGGTATGCTGACACCTTAAAGTGGTTGTAAACCTAGCTATACCACTTTACCTACAGGTAAGCCTATAATGAGACTACCTGTAGGTACTGGAAATATTTCCTAAACCTTCACAATTTAGGATATATTTACCATTTACACGTGTAACGCCGTCATCACCGCATGCACACTGAAAAAAGGGATTGTGCCGTTTCTAAGGGGCTTGTGCTGTGACCAACGGCCCCTGCGCACATGCACGGAAGTGACGTCACAGACCCGGAGTCCACGAACAGAAGAGGGTGAAGATGGATGCGTCCACCAGCGGGGGCATTGCGGACATTGTGGGCTTCGTTTTGCAGGTGATTGCAACATAATGGGCTACAATGCGATGCATACTAGCCCATTATGCTTTTACTTTGCAGGGGAAAGAAGAGGAAGTAAACCCAATCAGGGTTTACTTCCTTTTTACGAGTTTCCTTCACTGGAACTAAGGGGCCAAGGCCAACTCCTGGAAAAACAACCCCACACCATAATTCTCCCTCCACCAAATGGTTTGGACCCATGCACAAAACAAGGCCCATAAATACATGGATGAGCGAGTTTGAGGTAGAGGAACTTGACTGCCCTGCACAGAGTCCTGACCTCAATCTGATAGAACCCCTTTGGGATGGAGACTGCGAGTCAGGCATTCTCTTCCAACCAACATCAGTGCCTGACCTCACATGCTCTTCTGAAAGAATGGTCAAACATTCCCATAGATGCACTCCTGGACCAACGCAATATTGAACCCTACGCACTAAGACTAGGATGCCATTAAAGCTTATGTGCGTGTAAAGGCAGGTGTCCCAATACTTTTGGTAATATATTGTATATCTGAAAATTGATCCTGATGTACTACCTCCCTATTTTATTTCTTGAGGCCCTGAAATGTCAGGACAGTACAAATACCCCACCAATGACCCCTTCTTGGAAAGTGGACAGTCCAAGGTATTTAGTTAGAGGCATAGTGAGTTATTTGAACTTGTAATTTTTGTCCAAATTTTTTGGAAAATGAAGCAAATAAATAAAAAACATTTTTTCACAAAGATATCATTTTAACAAGTTTTTTCTCACACACAGCATAGGAATACTTACAATTTTACCCCAAAACTGCTACCCCTCCCAAATAAGGGGATACCTCATGTAGGAGACTTTTTCACAGTCTGTTAAAAGAAATAACAGTCTAGGTGCATAGAGGGGCCCAAAATCCAAGGAGCACCTTTAAACTTTCAACACATATAAATTAATTTATTCACTACCTATCACATTTTTGCAGGCCCTGGAGCACGAGGACTGTGTAAACATTGACAAAATGATCCCATTTTGGAAAGCAAACACTCTAAGGTATTTTCAGGGCTCGGCACATGGATGTTTACTGGATTAGTCTTACAGGTGAAAAAGCATATATAATAGATACAAGAAAAGTACCAGGAAACACAGAGAGGCTGGGATTGTCTAACCAAGGCCTCTTTCACATGTGCCTACCTGCTGAATCGCGATCTGTGGTGGATCACTTTGTCAGCAGTAATTGACAGTAGAATAGCACTAGAGGGGACCGTGGCCCCGGGCGCATCATCTAAATGGGCGCAAAAAAGTCCAGACTTCCGCCACACCCGCCATCCCGACTCCTGAGTATTGCAGTAACTGTGCTCCTCCTCTGCCGCTCTCTATGATCTGTGCTGCTACTTGCGCTGCCTGCATTATCCTCTGTGGCTGTCCGGGCTCAGCAATAGGTGCTCCCCATGATCCAATTAACTGGGTCACGTGCAGCAGGGGACATGGGAACCCACCGACCTGTGATTGCCCAACTGGAACTGGGTCACGGCAGACAGAGCTGGCTTTGGTGGCTGATCACGATCATCACTCCTGCTTCACTATCAAGGCCTCACTGCTGGCTGGGGTCAGGCTCCGGATCTCCTCAGAAACTCAGCATGGGAGACAAAAAACTGCTACCAGGTAAGTGGTAGCGGTGCACTGCCGTGGCCAAGCTGCCTGCAGACAAGCAGGCTCAGCAGGGGCTGAGACATAGAATTTCGGGCGGGATTAGGGGGCTGGTCGCTGAGGTGGTCCTCCTATTCCTACAGTTCTGCAGACTGCTTGTTTACTAGTTTGAGTCCATATGGGCCACATGGACTCAGGAATCTAGTAAATAACAAGCAGTCTGCAGGACTGTATCATCATCTGTTTTCCATCACATGATGTCAGTGCTATTGATAAAAGATAGCCAGAGAAAAAGGACAAAGACAATACACTCACGTGTCACCTCTGTGCTCACTAAACTCTCACCTTGCTGTATATGATGTACACAAAATGACTGTCAAAAAATTGTTGCATAATCCATAGACTTCCTGTCCACCAGGAATGCTTCAGCTGTTACTTCAGATACTTTTGATCCTCATGGCACTGGTCTCTTTAAAGAGGAAGTAAACCCTTCCAAACAACTTGGACCTATAGGTAAGCCTAGATTAAGGCTTACCTGTAGGTCCAAGCAATATCTCCTAAACCTATATGGTTTAGGAGATATTTGCCCGAAAATGGGCACCGCTGTCTACGGCGCATGCGCCGTAGACAGCGGCGCGCATGCGCACTAAATGCGGCAAATCCAAGAATGGATTTGCCAAATTTGTCGACTCCCGTGCGCATGGGCGGGAGTGACGTCATCGCGGCTTCGCCGTATGACAGCGGCGGAACTGCGAGGCGCGACTCCCGTGCGCATGCGCGGGAGTGACGTCATCGCGGTTGCGCCGCTGTGATTCGTCGGAGCTGCGAGACGTCACAAGCAACATGGATGCGGCGGACTACAGGGGACAGCGGCGACTTCGCTGGCTCCTGTGTCAGGTAAGTGACACATAATGAGCTACTATGCGATGCATAGTAGTCCATTATGCTTTACCTTTGCAGGGAAAAAAAGAGGAAGTAAACCCATCAGGGTTTACTTCCTCTTTAAGGCAGGGGTAGACAACTAGGGATGAGCTGAACACCCCCCGGTCTATGGGACACGAAGGTGAAAAATCAAAAGTGCTAATTTCAAATTCAAGTTATTGCCATAAAAAGTGTTTGGGGACCCAGGGTCCTGCTCCAGGGGACATATATCAATGCAAAAAAAAGTTTTAAAAATTGACTTTTTCCAGGAGAAGTGATTTTAATAATGTTTAAACATAAACAATAAAAATGAAATATTCCTTTAAATATAGATGCCTGGGGGTGTCTATAGTATGCCTGTAAAGTGGTGCAGTTTTCCCCTGTTTAGAACAATAACACAGCAAAATGACATTTCTAAAGGAAAAAAAAAGTCTTTTAAAACTGCTTGTGGCTGTAATGTATTGTCGGGTCCTGGCAATATACATGAAAATCATTGAGAAAAATGGCATCCCCCCCAGCCCATTACCAGGCCCTTTCAGTCTGTTATGGATATTAAGGGGAACCCTGCACCCAAATTAAAAAGAAAATGGCGTGGGGGTCCCCGGGCACTATATACTCTGAACAGAAGTGTATATATAGTATATGGCCTGCCCTATATACTCTGCAGAAAATTGGGCCTTAGACGTTGTCCAGCACCAGGAAATTGTAACCTCCCAGGGTCTGGAAACGCATTGCACAAACCTTTCTTCAAGACCTCCTAAAGATGTTTCATCCTCTGCGAAGGCAGGATGAGTTCTGCAACCTTACCCTTGTAACGTGGATCAAAAAGGGTTGCCAGACATTCCTGCCTGAAGCTGGCGTGGCGTCACCCACCTCTGAGCCTGCCCCTGCAGAGCTGACAGAATATCTGCCCCAGTGTGGCTCCTGTCCCCTAAGCAGACTAACTCATGCACCGCATGGCATCTTTTTGCCTGAGTGCTTGCATAGGCCCTTGAACGCTTACGGAGCACTGCTGGTTCAGAGGACAAATCTGCAGAAGAGGCCATGGAGGAAGAAGAAGGGTGTGGAGGAGAGAGCTGTGGCAGAATCACCACTAACATTTTGGAGGCGTGGTGACGGAACAAGCTCCAACACTACTGAACCCTGTCCTGCATCCTTGCCAGCTGCCAGCAGAGTTACCCAGTGCGCCGTGAAGGAAAGGTAACGTCTCTGCCCATGCCTGCTAGACCATGAGTCAGCAGTAATATGCACCTTATTGCTGACCGCCCTGTCCAACAAGGCCAAAATATTGCCTTCACATGCCGGTAGAGAGCCAGAATGGCCTTTCGTGAAAAGAAATGGCATTTTGGAACCTACCCCTGAGGTACAGCACATTCCACAAATTCAGGAAAGGGGGCAGAGTCTACCAGCTGAAAAGGCTGCAGTTGCAGTGCTAGCAATTTAGCCAAGCTAGCATTCAGACGCTGAGCATGTGGATGGCTGGGACCGAATTTCTTTTTACGGGTTAGCAACTGGGGTAGGGAAATTTGCCTGCTAAAGTCAGATGTAGGTGTACTGATAGCAGATTGGCTGCAAGCACTTGGGACACCTATTGCTATACCTTTATTCCTCTCAGTGCCGGTTTTTGAGAGGATTGGAGGTAGGTTGGAAATCCCAGATGAGGACCAAGGAGAAGTCCGCCTTTTTCTTTGATGTGGGTCTTTCAAGTGCTGTTGCCAATGGACTGCAGGGGAGGTTGCCATATGTCTGGCCAAGCATGTGGTGCCCATAAGGAGGGCTGGGTGGACAGGAGGGCATGGTATGGGGGGGGATAGACAGGAGGGCATGGTATTGGGGTGGGGAGGATTAGGAGGGCTGGGGGAACAGGAGGGCATGGTATTGTGGGGGATGCGGAGGGCTGGAGTGTCAGGAACGCATGGTATTGGGGGAGCTCAGGAGGGCTGGAGTGTTCCTATCTTTTAGAAAGACCCCAGTTTGTAGACATGCACCTATGCCTTTTTAGGCAGGGTTTACATATATGCAAATGTGTATGTGTTTTTAAACGAATCCCAGTCGTATCCCAGTTCACATATGTCCAGAACAGCCGTAGTGCGGTTTTGAAATGGGTCACGTGTGCTTCTGAGTCCACTTCAGGTGTGAATTCAGGCAAAGATTTGCACCTGAATCACACCTGAATCGGTGAACAGGAACGCATGGAATCCAGACTGCAAACCACAGCCAGACATGTATGAAGGGGTGCTAAGGTAAGGGGTCTAATATTGTACCAGTGGAAAGGACTCGGGGGGTGCTAAACGTCGAAGGATTGGGGGCACAAATTACTTGCCTTGCCCTAGGGGCTGACAACCCACACTATGCCACTGGTATTTGGCCCATGGTTAACAGGTGATCAGGAGGCGATACGCTGCCTCACACACACCTGTTTGAAGAGGGATTTTACATTGAAACCCCTCTTCACTGCACTGTGACCACATCTAATACATTTTTATTGGGCCCATTGTAAGGCAGCTTCGTCCTAAATTTTTTGCTGCATCTCAATGCACAGCCTCGCAGCTTTGTCAGTGTGTGTATGGGTTTGGCCATACAGACAATGCCCATGTGGAAGGGGTCTAAGAGCTGTACTACTATTTCCAAAACAAGAGGGGGAAGCAAGGGAGCATACCAACCACAGCGCCTTTTTCCGGAGAATCATGTATTTCTCCTGAGGATACCCGTGGGTTTTTCTTTGTATCCTGAACAATTCTCCTGGCAGTTGTGACTGCAATCTTTATTGGTCTACCTGACCTTGGCTTGGTTTTAAGAGATCCCTTTCCACTACTTATCCACTTCGGGGACCACCGCACGCCAATGTACGTCCCTACTTTGTGGATGGATATCGTTGTTATGGCAGCAGCTAGCTGCCATAACCCCGTATCCCTATGTTCGGCCAACAGTCCGGTACAAGATAAAAGTGGTCTCTATGGCGTATTTGCCACAAGATCACTTTTTATCAGTGGCCCGATCCGGGGCCCTCCGCCGCTTACCGGAGCCGCAGCGGCGAAAACAATCGGATCCTTCTCAGTGCTGTGCATATAGACGAGTGAGGGGGAGATGGCTCCCACCCGTCTCCATGACACTGCAGGGCAAAAGCAACGTCATAACTTCACTTCCACCCATAGCTCTTAAAGGGCCATTTTATTTTTTTTATTTTTTTTAAATGACAACATTTTTTTTTTTATTATTGCATTTTAGTGTAAATATGAGATCTGAGGCCTTTTGTACCCCAGATCTTATATTTAAGAGGTCCTGTCATGCTGTTTTTCCATTACAGGGTATGTTTACATTCCTTGTAATAGGAATAAAAGTGACTTTTTTTTTTTTTAAATAGTGTAAAAATAAAAGGTAAAATAAATAAGAAAAAAATAAAATGATTTTGAACGCACCCCGTCCCGCTGAGCTCACGTGCAGAAGCAAAAGCATACGTGAGTAGTGCCCACATATGAAAACTTGTTCAAACCACACATGTGAGGTATCGCCGTGATCGGTAGACCGAGAGCAATAATTCTAGCTCCAGACCTCCTCTGTAACACCAAACATGCAACCTGTAGAAGTTTTTAAATGTCGCCTATGGAGATTTATTTATTTATTTATTTTTACATTTCTTTATTATAGTTGTCATACATACAGAGAAATGGAGATTTTTAAGGGTAAAAGTTTGCCGCCATTCCACGAGCGGGCGCAATTTTGAAACGTGACATGTTGGGTATCAATTTACTTGGCGTAACATTATATTTCACAATATAAAAATAAATTGGGCTAACTTTACTGTTGTCTTATTTTTTAATTAAAAAAAGTTTTTTCAAAAATGTGCGCTTGTAAGACCGCTGCGCAAATACGGTGTGACAAAAAGTATTGAAATGACCGTCATTTTATTCTCTAGGGTGTTAGAACAAAAAATGTATAATGTTTGGGGGTTCTAAGTAGTTTCTTAGCAAAAAAAAAAAATGTTTTTAACTTGTAAACACCACATCTAAAAAAGAGGCCTGGTATTAACCACCTCAGTACAGTGCAGTTACACCCCCTTCCTGACCAGACCAATTTTCAGCTTTCAGCGCTCTCACACTTTGAATGACAATTACTCAGTCATCCAACACAGTATCCATATGAAACTTGCGTCCTTTTTTCCACACAAATAGAGCTTTCTTTTAGTGGTATTTAATCACTAGTGGGTTTTTTATTTTTTGTGCTATAAATAAAATAATACGTAAATTTTGTGAAAAAAATGCCTTTTTCTTCGTTTCTGTCATAAATTTTTGCTAATTAGTAATTTTTCTTCATAAATTTTGGCCAAAATTTATACTGCTACATATCTTTGGTAAAAATAACCCACATTAGTATATATTATTTGGTCTTTGTGAAAGTTATAGAGTCTACAATCTATGGTGCCAATCACTGAAAATTCATCACTTCTGATCAGGCCTTCAGTACATCAGGTGTATCTCATTTCTTGAGACTCTAACTAGTCAGGAAAGTACAAATACCCCCCAAATGACCCCTTTTTACAAAGTAGACATCCCAAGGTATTAAGTAAGTAGTATGGTGAGTTTTTTTAAGTTGTCATTTTTTCCCACAATTCTTTGCAAAATGAAGATTTTTTATTTTTTTTTATTTTTTTTTACTAAATTGTCATATTATCAGGTTATTTCTCACACACAGCATATGTATACAACAAATTACCCCCCAAAATACATTCTGCTACTCTTCCCGAGTACGGCGATACCACATGTGTGAGACTTTTACACAGCCTGGCCACATACAGAGCACCAACATTGATGTAGTACCTTCAGACGTTCTACGAGCAAAAATGACGCATCTCATTTCTCAACCACCTATTACACTTTTGAAGGCCCTGGAGTACCAGGACAATGGAATTTCCCATAAAATCACCCCATTTTGGAAAGCTAACACCCCAACGTATAATCTGTGAGGCATAATGAGTCTTTTGAATGGTTAATTTTTTTCCAGAAGTTTTTGGAATATGTGGAAAAAAATTAAAACGCATTTTTTTTTACACAAAATTGTCAATTTATAAGATATTTCTAACACATAGCATGTATATAGCAAAAATTACACCCCAAAATACATTCTGCTACTCTTCCCGAGTACGGCGATACCACGTGTGTGAGACTTTTACACAGCCTGGCCACATACAGAGCACTAACATTGATGTAGTACCTTCAGACGTTCTATGAGCAAAAATGACGCATCTCATTTCTCAACCACCTATTACACTTTTGAAGGCCCTGGAGTACCAGCACAATGGAATTTCCCATAAAATTACCCCATTTTGGAAAGAAAACACCCCAACGTATAATCTGTGAGGCATAATGAGTCTTTTGAATGGTTAATTTTTTTCCAGAAGTTTTTGGAATATGTGGAAAAAAATTAAAACGCATTTTTTTTTTACACAAAATTGTCAATTTATAAGATATTTCTAACACATAACATGTATATAGCAAAAATTACACCCCAAAATACATTCTGCTACTCCTCCCGAGTATGGCGATACCACATGTGTAGGACTTTTACACAGCCTGGCCACATAGATGGGCCAAACATTGAAGTAGTACGTTCAGGCGTTCTAGGAGCATAAATGACACATCTTATTTCATTCCTACCCATCACACTTTTGAAGGTCCTGGACCACCAGGACAGTGAAATTACCCACAAAATGACCCCATTTTGGAAAGTAAACACCCCAACGTATATTCTATGAGACATGGGCTGCAAATAGGTACTCGGGTACTCTGATGGGCTGGAGATAGGTACTCGGGTACTCAGGTGGACTGTGACAGGTACTCGGGTACTCAGATGGACTGGAACAGGTACTCGGGTACTCTGATTGCCTGGTGACAGGTACTCGGGTACTCTGATGGCCTGGTGACAGGTACTCGAGTACTCTGATGGCCTGGTGACAGGTACTCGGGTACTCTGATGGCCTGGTGACAGGTACTCGGGTACTCTGATGGCCTGGTGACAGGTACTCGGGTACTCTGATGGCCTGGTGACAGGTACTCGGGTACTCTGATGGCCTGGTGACAGGTACTCGGGTACTCTGATGGCCTGGTGACAGGTACTCGGGTACTCTGATGGCCTGGTGACAGGTACTCTGATGGTTTGGTGACTGGTATTTGGGTACTCTGAAGGGCGGTGACAGGTACTCAGATGAACTGTGACAGGTACTCGGGTACTCAGATGGGCTGTGACAGGTACTCGGTACTCTAATGGACTGTGACAGGTACTCGATACTCTAATGGACTGTGACAGGTACTCGGTACTCTAATGGACTGTGACAGGTACTCGGTACTCTAATGGACTGTGACAGGTACTCGGGTACCCTGATGGGCCGTGACAGGTACTCGGGTATCCTGATGGGCCGTGACAGGTACTCGGGTACCCTGATGGGCCGTGACAGGTACTCGGGTACTCTGATGTGCCGTGACAAGTACCCGGGTACTCTGATGTGCCGTGACAGGTACTCGGGTACTCTGATGTGCCGTGACAGGTACTCGGGTACTCTGATGTGCCGTGACAGGTACTCGGGTACTCAGATGAACTGTGACAGGTACTCGGGTACTCAGATGGGCTGGGACAGGTACTCGGGTACTCAGATGGGCTGGGACAGGTACTCGGGTACTCAGATGGGCTGGGACAGGTACTCGGGTACTCTGATGGGCTGGGACAGGTACTCGGGTACTCAGATGGGCTGGGACAGGTACTCGGGTACTCAGATGGGCTGGGACAGGTACTCGGGTACTCTGATGGGCTGGGACAGGTACTCGGGTACCCTGATGGGCCGTGACAGGTACTCGGGTATCCTGATGGGCCGTGACAGGTACTCGGGTACCCTGATGGGCCGTGACAGGTACTCGGGTACTCTGATGTGCCGTGACAAGTACTCGGGTACTCTGATGTGCCGTGACAGGTACTCGGGTACTCTGATGTGCCGTGACAGGTACTCGGGTACTCTGATGTGCCGTGACAGGTACTCGGGTACTCTGATGGGCCGGGACAGGTACTCAGGTACTCAGATGAACTGTGACAGGTACTCGGGTACTCTGATGGGCTGGGACAGGTACTCGGGTACTCTGATGGGCTGGGACAGGTACTCGGGTACTCTGATGGGCTGGGACAGGTACTCGGGTACTCTGATGGGCTGGGACAGGTACTCGGGTACTCTGATGGGCTGGGACAGGTACTCGGGTACTCTGATGGGCTGGGACAGGTACTCGGGTACTCTGATGGGCTGGGACAGGTACTCTGATGGGCTGGGACAGGTACTCGGGTACTCTGATGGGCTGGGACAGGTACTCGGGTACTCTGATGGGCTGGGACAGGTACTCAAATACTCTGATGGACTGTGACAGGTACTCTGATGGACTGTGATTGACAGGTACTATGAGGGGTGGTGACAGGTCCTCTTTATTGGGGGGGGGGGGGCAATCAGTATGTTTGGTGTACACTGTATGCGGTAACGAGATGTTACCGCAATCTCCTCCTCACACACGATCGGTGTGTGAGGAGGAGAACCCGGTAACATCCCGTTACCGCGGTTTGTTTACATTTTAGTGATCGGCTGTGAAAGGATCACAGTCGATCACGTGGGTAAACAGCCAGCCAATGGCTGTTTACCAGTGTCGGTGACGAGCAGTGTTCCCGGGGAACACGCCGCCACCGACGTGCACGCGCAGCGCGCTCGCGATCGCGCGCATGCGCCGTGCACGTAGGGGGTGTGACCATCTGTGATCGGCCGTGACTTCATCACGGCCGATCACGTGGTAAACAGCCATAACGAATGGCTGTTCACCCCCTTCGGTGGCGAGCGGTGTCTCCGTGACACGCCGCCACCGAAGAAACAGGGATGCGCGCGCACGATCACGCGCATCCCTGTTTAAACGGGAGGCCGTCATATGACGGCCTCCCGCCACAATAGCTGCGCCGCCTGGCCGTCATTTGACGGCCGGCGGTCAGCAACTAGTTAAAGTGGTTAATAAGTGATTGAACAGTACTGACTGACATATTCAAGGCTTTGGATACCTTATTATATCCTTTTCCATCTTTATAAAGTTCCATTTCCTTGTTACACAGGACTTTTGATCTTTTTGACAGTTTTTTTTTAATTTTACTTTTTATTTTATTTTTTGTATTTATTTTTTTCTGCTCCCCATGGCTCAGTTTCTAGCCTGCTCAGTGCTCAGAGCTAACAAACTCATTGAGTATTTATACACAGACACTAATTGCAACTTACAAAGCCACAGATGTGGGAAATTAACCTTTTAACCACTTGAGATCCGCGCTATAGTCAAATGACGGCTACAGCGCGGATCTCCTTTTCCGGGACTATGTCTATTGACGTCGTCCCGTGCACGAGCGGCCCTGAGGGGCGCGCGCGGCGCGCTCTGTGATCGGCGAGTCTACGAGACTCGCCTGATCACCGATCCGTGCAAGGGGTCGATCCCGACCCCTTATCACGTGATCAGCTGTCAGCCAATGACAGCTGATCATGTGATATAACGGAGCCAGTGCCCACCTGCCCCCTGCAAGTGCCACATTAAAAAAAGTAAGTGCCCCCCGTCAGTGCCACCCAGCAGTGCCCACAGTGCCACCCAGCAGTGCCCACAGTGCCACCCAGCAGTGCCCACAGTGCCACCCAGCAGTGCCCACAATCTGCCTTAACAAAGGTGCTGCACCCCAGTGCCACATATTCGTGCCCATCAGTGTCATCTACCAGTGCCCAGCAGTGCCACCTATCAGAGCCACCTATCAGTGCCACCTATCAGTGCCCATCAGTCCCATCTATCAGTGGTACCTATCAGTACCCATCCGTGCCACCCATCTGTGCCACCCATCCGTGCCAATCTTTGCCCATCAGTGCCGCCTTATCTGTGCCTATTTGTGCCGCCTTAACTATGCCTATCAGTGCCCACCAATGCAGCCTATCAGTGCCCACCAATGCAGCCCATCAGTGCCCACCAGTGCAGCCTATCAGTGCCGCCTCATCAGCGCACTTCAACGAAGGAGAAAAATGACCCGTTTGCAAAATTTTATAACAAACTATTAAACATGATTTTTTACTTTTTTTGTTTGTTTACCAAAAAATAAAACTCCGAGCTGTAATTAAATACCACCAAAAGAAAGCTCTATTTGTGGGAAAAAAATGATAAAAATTTCATTTGGGTACAGTGTTGTATGCCCGCGCAATTGTCATTCAAAGCGCATCAGCGCTGAAAGCTGAAAATTGGTCTGGGACTGAGGGGGGTTTAAGTGCCCAGTAAGCAAGTGGTTAATTGGCATTTTAACCTGTGCGTGCCACCTTCTGTGCCTGTACCAAGGCCAAACATTCCAGGGGATGGAAACTTTTGATCATGGCCATTTGGGGGATTTCTGTTATCATTATGGTTTAAAAAGGAGCTAAACAACATGTGATAATAAATGGCTTCGTATGATCACTGCCAGTAAATAAAATAGAGTTTTATGGCAAGATCAGTCATATTTTCAATATTAATACCAGAATTTCACAATTTCTGCCAGGGGATGCAAACTTTTGAGCATCAGTATATGCTGCTGTGGCAGCACAAATATGGAGTCAGGGACTTAGGTCAATGCAAAAAAAAAAAAGTTAAAGAAAAGACTAACCACCTCCAGAAGATTTACCCCCTTCCTGACCAGGCCATTTTTTTGCATTACGGCACTGCATTACTTTAAAGTGGTTGTAAACCCTTTTTTAAAAATCCTGAAAAAAAAAAATCCTGCAAGACAAAGACATAATGAGCTAGTATGCATAGCATACTAGCTCATTATGAATAACTTAACTGAGAACGAAGCCCCCGAAGCGGTCCTCCGTCTTGCTCTTCGCCGCTGCCATGGATCCCGGAGCGACTTCCGGGTCTCGCGGCGCCGGCGCTGTGATTCGCCGGAGCCGCGATGACGTCACTCCCGCGCATGTGCACGGGAGCCGATGCTCGCAGCATATTGCCGTGATCTGCGGCCTGCCCCAGTGCGCCTGCGCGCCGCTGTCTACGACGCATGCGCCGTAGACAGCGGTGGCTGTCTTCGGGCAAATATCTCCTAAACCGTATAGGTTTAGGAGATATTTCTTGGACCTACAGGTAAGCCTTAATCTAAGCTTACCTGTAGGTCAAAGTTGGTTGTAAGGGTTTACAACCACTTTAACTGACAATTGCAAGTGCAACGTGCAATACTGTACCCAAATAAAATGTATGTCATTGTTTTCCCACAAATAGAGCTTTCTTTTGGTGGTATTTGATCACCTCTGTGGTGTTTATTTTTTGTTTATAACAACAATTTAAAAAAATATATATATTTTTGACTGTCTGCTATAAAACATATCCAATAAAAAAAAATTAAAAAATGTAATTTCTTCATAAATTTCAGCCAATATGTATTCTGCTACATATTTTTTGTAAAAAAAAAAAAAAATTCTAATAAGTGTATATTGCATGGTTTACACAAACAATATAGCATCTACAAACTATGGGATATATTTATGGAATTATTATTTTTTAATACTAGTAATGGCAGTGATCAGTGACTTAAATCGGGACTGCGATATTGCAGTGGACTATCAGACACTAATTGACACTTTTTTGGGGAACCAGTGACACTAATACAGTGATCAGTGCCAAAAATATGCACTTTCACTGTACTAATGACACTGGTTGGGAAGCGGATAAACATCTAGGGCGATCAAAGGGTTAACTATGTGCCTAGCCAGTGTTTTTGTGTACACTATGTGTGGTGCTATCACTAGGGGAAAAAGACCAAACCTAGTGTATGCTTTGCAGAGACACAGGATTATTCCCCCCACCCCCCTTGTCAGAACTGAGATATGCCTTAAGCAACGAGGGGGGAATTTTGGGACTTTAAATGAAGCACAATTAAGTACCTCCATCCCGGTAATTGATACGCACAAAAAAACCTCCACCTATGTATGCATTGTACAATGACAGCATTTACAGACACCGCATTATATGCCTCATATGGATACTTTATCATCATGGTTTAATATACGCCCACTGGCCGGGCGATTTTGCTCCGTGTGAGGCGATTGGGCGTTTGGGCGGTGCTTGGTCCTTCCCTTTCTCGCGGGTACTGCGATGCGCCAGCGGGTCCTCCACTTTCATTTTGATTGGGAGGTTCGGGTGGACTCCACTCTGCGCATCGACGCCATGTTACCCACGCTGAGCGTGTGACGTTGGCCTTGACGTCACCACGCCGGCGTTCGGGGATTTTACTCTCCGTGTCTCTAAGGGGAGGGGGGGTGGCGCACATGTCGCTGGTTGATGACCAGGGTTGGGCGCGGCCCCTCCCCCTCTGTTTCACGCACATGGCGTTGGCGGCACATTTAAACCCCATTCGGAGCTAGCTGCTTGCTAGGCTGGTCTCTGCACGGGGTCTGTACACACCAGCTGTTTTTGTCTGCTGGTTGTTGTTCCAGGAGCGATATCCAGGTGCCTAACTTTTCTACTTCCCTTATTTTCTTTCTTTCTTATTCTTACTTATATTTTCCTTGCTTATGGTTAAATTGGTCATTCCTTCTTTTTCTTTACCACCAACACATACCCTACCTCCTATTCCCACACTTAAATACATTCACGCACTTATACTTTCATACACATATTTAATTTACTCCCCTACACTCATTCTTTATTCAAGGATGTCAGTTATTCCCACATACTCACCTACACAGCATCACACTGTTTTGTGCTCATCACCCTTTTAGGTTACTGTTGTAGATTATTTTCACATTCATTTTTTTTTTTTTTTTTAGCATTTACACTTACTTATAATTATTAATTTGTTTATAGATATTTTGGTTTCCATTTTCACCACACCATCCACCATCCGGTACACCTTTTTATGCTGGCGCATTCTTTCTGTGCCGGATATCGCATCCATCTATCTGCCGCCTCAGTTCCCGTGGAGGGAGTGTGTCCCTGGCCCGCCCAGCGCCCACCGCTGTGCGCTGCACTTGTCGCCCGGACTGGTGAGTCCGCCTTGGCCAAACTACCTATTCATAACATACTCTCATGAATTTATTTTTATCCATTGGTCAGTACATGATTCATACAATTTTTATTTCTCTATAGGAACTTTGTGGCAGCATCAGCTCCTGATGAGTGGGGATACACCCACGAAACGCGTCGAGCTTTTTATTGTGATGTTCTAGCTACATTGTATACGAAACCACACTTATAAGTCCTTGACCATTCATTCAGTAGTCCTTGACTATCTATTACAAATTTAATTTTGTTTTTATATCTATGGGATGCATATTCACCTTGTGCATATATTTGTCGATGTCGGATATACTATCATGGGCACTATTCTGCCACATTACTCAATCAATTTATCTATTACTGTCATGTGTAGTTATATGTGGATACTATATTTTATGTCATAAATCATGTTTTTATTGTCTTAATGTCTATATATACTATGAATTGGATTCATTTATAATGAGTAGTTGTTTTTTTTTTGGTTTTTTTTTTATTGAACATTGAATTAAACTAATAAACATGGTTTAAAAAATATTTTTTTTCTTTCACTATCCAAGTGCTTCATTTAAAGTCCCAAACTTCCCTTTTTTTGTGAGATATGCCTTGTTTACATAGGCAGATCTCAGTTCTCTGTTTTACCAGTAATTGGCAGATGCCAGAGGATGCCAGAAGATGCTTGAGTCCCCGAGATCTGCAGATCGACTTGTGCTGTGAATCATCATAGCAAAATAGTGAATCATCATAGCAAAAGCGGCCTGCCGGCGACGCACACAAGCCCCCTGCAGGCTGAATTGCAGAATCACATGTATATACCCCTGATTCTGCCCACAGCTGCTACCCTGTAGCAGTAAACATACTATGGGGCAATCAGCAAGTTAGTAGTTGTCACCTACAAAATCTGCTTATCAATAGCACCCACACGTTACAATCTTTCCTTTACTGTAATATCTCAGCTGTGAAATATTTGTCGTTCGCTCAGTTTGGTGTTCATCCCGGATGGCTGTGCAGATGTCCTTCCACCTCTATCACAGGGGTCACGGTTTTCCAAACGCCAGCCATCCAGAAGCCGCGTTTCCATCCCCTCGCCGCACGCTGTGAGTGATCGCCAGCCTCCTGTCCAAACCAAACACTGAAGATATCATATATTTTTTTCCCATTTATTTTGGAAGAAGCGGATGTAGCTGAACACACATATCCATCTCCATCCAAACAGGAAGAGAGCCGACCACTTTTCATTTTCCACTGGGAGACAAGAGCTCCGGGTTCCCACGGGCCCCGAGCGGACAGCGAGGGGGGCCATAGATCAGGATAATTCCACTTCAAGGCTTCCTTATGGATTATGAACTCAGAGCTGTGGACTTACAAGGACTTGACCCTAGAATGATGGACTTCACCTCGGTCAATAAACTGCTTCTGGTCAGGACAATAGGAAGCCTGTGTTTTTGTAGCATAGTGTTACCTCATGCTTTGTTTTTTAATATAGTATTTCTTATTTATATCAGCGAACATATTTCACGCTGCTCCATTAACTAAGGATCCACGCCAATGATTGTATGCTATGGCTGAGAGTTATACAAGCGTAAGTTCACCAAAGAATGAAGCATGCCGTATTTTCATTACTGCAGTTTTTTATTTTTCTGCTATTTTTTTTTTTACCATACAATAAAAAATAACAACTTTGCAGACAAAATTATGACAATGGCTTGCACTCTTTAAGCGCTTCAATACCGGCACATTTACCCCCTTCCTGCCCAGGCCAATTTTCAGCTAATAGCACTGTCACACTTAAAATGACAATTGTGCTGTCATGTAACACTGTACACATGACGTTTTTAATCATTTTCTTCACACAGATAGAGTTTTCTTTTGGTGGTATTTAATCACCACTGGGCTTTTTTATTTTTTGCTAGAAAAAATCTAAAAAAGACAAAATATGTAGAAAAAAAATGTTTGTTTTTCTTTGTTTCTGTTAGAAGATTTTGTAAGTATTTTTTCTCCTTCGCTGATGGGCACTGATGAGACAGCACTGATGAGGAGACACTAATATGAAGCACTGATGAGTATTGCTATGCGGCACTGATATGTGGCACTTATGGGCACTGATAGGCTGCATTGATAAGCAGCACTGATGGGCAATGATTGGCGGCACTGATGGACAGCACTGATGGGCGCTAAAAAGCAGCACTGATTGGCATCGCTGTTGGGCGCTGATTGGCATCAAGGATGGGCACTGATAGATGCTACTGATGGGCACTGTTGGGGCATTGATGATCAGTGCCCTGATTATCAGTGCAGGTCTCCCCTTTGAGGAAATGCCGCTGGTCTGTCAGTGTGAGGTGAGGAGAGATGATAACCGGCATTTCCTTGTTTACATGTGATCAGCTGTGATTGGACAAAGCTGATCACATGGGTAAAGAGCTCTTTACCAAGATTGGGGATGCACAGTGTCCTAGTGACACAGCACGCCGCCAATCACAAGCGCGGCGAGAGTGGGACGACTTCATACAACATCGTCCTAGAGCAAGAGACAACCCTGCTCGCTGTCATTTGTCTATACAGCAGACTTGGCTCCCCCACACAAGCCGCTTTAGCTGTACGACGGCCCTTTAAAATGCTTCAGCGGGTGCGTGCGTGTGTCCGCAGCGTGTCCCCGGAGCTGATGCTTGTAATCGCACGTGACAGAGCGAGGATCGGGATCTGTGTGTGTAAACACACAAATCACGCTTCTCTCAGGGGAGAGGAGACAGATCGTGTGCTCCTACTAAGTAGGAACACCGATCGGTCTCCTCCTCTAGTCAGTCCCACCGCCCCCCAACCTACAGTTAAAACACACCTAGGGAACAGTTAACCGCTTTATCGCCCCTAGTGTTAACCCCTTCCCTGCCAATGACATATATACAGTAATCAATGGCTATTTTTAGCTCTGATCGCTGTATAAATGTCAATGGTCCCAAAAAAGTGTCAAAAGTGTCCGATCTGTCCGCCGAAATGTCACAGTCACGATAAAAATCACTGATCACCGCCATTACTAGTAAAAAAAATAATAATAATAAAAATGCCATAAATCTATCCCTTATTTTGTAGATGCTATAACTTTTGCACAAACCAATCAATACACGCTTATTTTTTTTTACCAAAAATATGTGTGGAGTTTATCCACTACGGCTTGAGGACCAAGAACTCCAATTTGTGCACTGAATATTTCTTCTCAGGAGGAGTAAGTCTGCCGCTCACGTAGGCTACTGGGCGGAGTTTCCCCTCCGACTCCTGGTAGAACACTTCCCCAATACCATCTCTACTAGCATCCACATGTCATTTGTCATTCAGGCTGACCAGGTGATTAGTGACATTCTGCACACTGACAGGGATTCGCCCTCCACTCCTTAAGGGCCCCCACTCGTTAAGGGTACATCTCCAGAACTAACTCTATCCCGACTTCTTCCTCTGTGGGATCAGCTTCTACCACCACGTATGGACCTGGCTGGTCCCAGGACAACTTAACAGTGGCTTTGAGGCAGGCTCTTTCCCCAGGCTGTAGCACCCTCTCTTGAGTATCCAGTCGCCACAACCTTCCCACTCCCCTGGCAGGTGCCTTGTTTTCATACAACACCCTCTGAAATGCTTGCCTCAACTGAGGATGGATTTTCCTGACAGCAGCACCCTCTACAGCCAAGGGAGTGAGTAGCCTTCTTACCAGATTGGTATTAGTGCCTATCAGTAGAGAATTTCAGCTGGATCCAGGAGGTCAGGTACTTACGACTGCCAATGTGTCGAAGGTCTCTGGTCTTATAGAGCCGAGTCAAAGGTTATTTTGATAGGTATGTAACCATCGTAGGGGCACTTCTGAATTTCGATACCCCAAAATTCTAGCTCGCCAAGTTTGCACAAGGGGATATGTTTCAAGTACTTATGATAAAAGTCTTGATACAGCAATACTTGAGCTTCAGTATCCAGCAGTGCTTGGGTATAAATGCCCTCCACCTGGATTGATACTATAGGGGAAGGCTCCACTAAGTTATTAGGTAGGTTTCCCCCAGATGACTCTAGGGTGTGTGTTCTAACAGGCCTTGTAGAGGGTGATAATTATGGCTTAAATGCTCGTTTAATAAGGTGTGCATTGATTTCCTGTGTGGACAGCGCGGGCCAGCACTTTCTCATTGTTTCCTGTGGCAGGATCCACATCTCTTGGTCGTATACTTTTCTCTTCCAACAAAGCCTCTTTCTCTCAAACCTCCCTTATCAATTCAGGATAAGTGCGTACCAACTGAGTTCTTTTCAGCAACAGCTTCAACACAATCGGATGATTGCGCCGAGCCCTGTGCAGCAACCGATCCAAATGGGCCTGATCTGCATCTTTAGCGTCCAGACCTTTCTTGAGAATGATTTGATGTATGTGGCTTCCCACGCAGATTGCGGCTCTGATATAGGTTGGCGGGGGCCTGCTGCAGATAGCATCCCGAACTAGCCCCCAAATGTAGCACTGCCCCCTTGGGGACTGCTGAGAATTAGCTGCTCATCTGCATGGCCATGACCAAGTGAACCTACCAACTTACCTGACACTCTGGGTTCAGACATCCTTGGAGCGCTCTGTTGCAATAATCAAACAACTCAGTATAATTAGGTTCTGAAATAACAAATAAGGGAAAGTTACTTCAAAGAGAGAGATAGTGAATCTGCTGAATTGAGGTTACAGCGTCAACTCAGCAAATAAATAAATGACACAAACAATGATTCAGCTACAACAATAATTATATATATATATATATATATATATATATATATATATATATATATATATATATGTGTGTGTGTGTGTGTGTGTGTGTGTGTGTGTGTGTGTGTGTGTGTGTGTGTGTGTGTGTGTGTGTGTGTGTGTGTGTGTGCACTCCCTTTTTGTTTAACTACTTGTGCGGCACTCTGAAGAAGATGTAATCTAGTCAGCCTATGCTATCCTAATGAAAATAGTGGGTCTACAAAGAGTAGTATAGAGGCCTTCCTATAAGTAATGGCAAAAGAGTGCCTCGTTGCAGATCTGATGTTCTTTGCTAACTAGTTGGAGCTGATTAGCAATAGATTCCTAGTGGTGAAGATTTAAAGGCGTCTGAGTACACTGTTCAAGCAATTCAGTAAAGTGTTCTTGGGATAAAGATGTATGTGCAAAGTGTCTCTGTAATGGTAGCAATGGGTAAGTAAAAGCCGAGCAATTTACCCTCTCACAAACAACCAAATCGCTTTCAATGTCTTCTGGACAGGAACTCGTGTAGCAGCACTCGTGTAGCGGCACTCGTGCAGCGGATCAGCTGTCTCGATCTTCCAAGGTGAAGCTTGCCACACACACCCACACTGATAGGCAGGTTATCTGGATGATGTTGATGACAGGATGTCCAACAGAAAACAACAGAGCTAGGTCCCTTAGGCCTCGGGTTAGAAGTACGACTCTGCGTTGTAGGCTGCGACCTCTCTCCCTGTAGCACAGAGAGGTCCGTCTTCCATCAGGCCTGGGAGGAAGAGAGCCCGCGTGGCTTTTTGACTCCTTTTATAGCTACTCCCAGCAATCTTCATGTTACAGCAAAGATCCCTGGGATGTGCAGTCTCAAGGTACATGGGTGCAAAGCAACTCTCTGAAGGAGAACTATACATCCCATAATTCACTTTGTTGGGCACACAAATATGAGGGCCCTGCTTACACTGATTATTACACGGACAAACGATGTCTAGGAACACTGAAAGGTATGGTGCTTTCTGCTGGTAGTCTATGTCGCTACACAACTGCAAGCCTCATTCTCCTTTACCTGGTGCCAGACCTCTTTCAAATATTTGGGTGTCTATTTACCAGTCCAGTACTCCCAGTTATACACCTGTAATTATGCCCCATTGCTTTCTATTATTAGAGCGGACTTACAAAACTGGGACTGCACTGCCTTTTCCTGGATGGGCCGAGTCAGTGTCTTAAAGATGAACATGTTGCCTCGTATCCTTTTCTATTTACAAATGGTGCCCATTTCATTGCCTCTGTCTTTTTTCTCAACCCTTAACAGTTTGTTTTTGAAATACATCCGGAATGGGAAAAGTCCTCCCTGGACCTTCACACAATATAGTGCCCTAAAAAGGGGGAGGTATGGGTGTACCGGTCATTTGTAAATATTACAAAGCAATAGCTCTGCAACGGACCTTAGATTGGTACCACAAAGTGTCCGCTAAATTATGGGTCCCACTTGACAAATTCCTAGCAGGCCATAATTTATCACATGCCCCCTGGCGACCCCAGGACTGCCGGGGACTATCTGAGCTTGCCTCTCCTACGGCTATCCATGCCTTAGCAATCTGGGATGCATTAAATAAACAGGGACAGTTTTCCCCTCTGATTTCTCCCGTGACTCCCTTGGAGGGTTTCCCCTGGTTCACTCCAGGGGAACAGCCCTCCTTTTTCAGGTCTTGGTGAGCTGACGGGGGGACGAGATGCAGTAGATCAATATAAGATCAGGGTTTATTGCCATTGGCTACTCTAAGAGCACAATATGGACCCTTCCCTATGGGCGATTGGCGCTATAGACTGCTCCAACACTTGTTCGCAGCCAGCCCCAGAATATTTGCTCCCCTACCATGGCTTCCCCCCTTTGAGCAGCTCTTTATGTATACCTCCTGCTGTATGAGATGTTGCAGTCGCTGGAGAGCAGAGGAAAACCTATCTACATAAGGGAGTGGGAGAGAGACCTTCAACATGTCTTTACCAACACACAGTTGAACCATCTCACTCACACGAGTTCTGTGAATATAAAGAAAATGGTTTTAAAAGACTAACCCAATGGTATAGGGTTCCCTCTAAGCAAGGGTTTACCCATCTGTGTCTCACACTTGCTGGAGGGAATGTGGCCTCTGGGGCTCATTCCTCCATATTTGGTGGAAGTGCCCTAAGATACAGCCCTACTGGCAAGATTTACAATCTCAAATTAAGTCTATTCTGGACATTGAGATTCTCGACTACCCGCTGGAGTTACTGCCACACATCCCCACCTTTCCTCTGAGCCATTACTGCAAGTCCGTATTGCCTCACTTACTCAATGGAGCCAGATGGTTAATTCTGATATACTGGAAGAGACCACAAATTCCTACTCGGGCTGATTGGATCCTCTTAGTGAATAATATAATGGCTGCTGAGGAGAGGATGACAACGTGTAAAGATTGTTATGAAAAGTTCTATAGTATATGGACCACTTGGATACACTACACTACCGGGACACATCAGACTCTCAGTGGGCTCCACCTATTGCAACTCCCCTCCCTGATAGGATTGGGCATTCGGTAGCTCCAGGTCGTTTCTGATCGGCCATTGTACTCATGTACATGTTATCGGACCGGTTATTACATGAAGTGTTGTTTTGTTATGTGTTGTTTTAATTTGTTTTGTTTTGTCCTCCCTCTCCTTATTCCCTCCTAGTGTCTAAGTAGTGATTGGTTACTTGAGGCGAAACTTTTATGCTTTTTTTTTATCAGTTCAAGTATGGTTATGATGCTCTACTTGCTTTGGCTTCCCCTTTTCCAATCATTATACTGTAAACCACAGCTGACACCAACATGAACCTGTTTGTATGCTTTTGTTGCTTTGGAATTTTGCTTTATGACCTTTGTAGGTTAAATGATGAAAACTTTAAATAAAGATTTCATTAAAAAAAATAAAAAGCATGCAATTTGCATATATGTGAACCCTGCCTTAGCCTCCTCCAACTTTTTTGCTGCTGTGATTTGACTTCCTGTTGGAGAGTGACTACGTTCGCTCTCTGCGGTCTCACTATATGTAGGAATATCTCTTGTTTGCTCCTGAGATGAACTACAGACCATGGGATTTGCAGTGTGCACAGAGCAGTGCACATAACCGGAACTAACGTGCACTACTCATTCCAAACAAACAGAAGTGAGTGGGAAAGGTGAGGTTTAAGAGGTCACAGTGGCCATTACAAAGAGGCAGAAAAATGCATTTTTTGCATCCATTTCATAAAAATTGATTCCAGTGCAACTGAAGTGGTTGTAAAGGCTGAAGGTAAAAAACCTTCAGCGTGCAGCTACCCCCTCAGCCCCCCCCTAACACTTACCTGAGTCCATCTCGATCCAGTGATGTGCACAAGACCCAGGGCTCTCCCTCCTGATTGGCTGAAATGAAATAGCAGGGGCCATTGGCTCCCACTGATGTCAATCACAGCCAGCGAGGTGGGAGCAGGGGGCAGGGCTGAGCACGCATAAGCAGCTTGCTATGGGGGCACTCGGTAAGGGAGTGGGGCCCAGACCACCGGCAGGGGACCTGAAAAGAGGAGGTTTGTGGCCGCTCTGTGCAATTCTATTGCATAGAGGAGATAAGTATAACATGATGGTTATTCTCTTTTCTTTTTATATATAGCATTTTTCCTTGAAATCACTTTAAAGTGATTGTAAAGGTAATAAAAAATAAAATAAAAATAACAAACATGTCTATACTTACCTTCTCTGTGCAATAAAATTGCCTAGAGCAGCCGCCAACATCCTCTTTTCGGCCACTCCCCTCTATCCAATGCCCACATGGGAAGCGGGGGGCACTCGTGTGTGCTCACAGACAGTGGAACTCACAACACCCCCCTCCCCACTCCCTTGTCACTGGCTTTGATTGACAGCACTGGGAGCCAATCCCGGTGCCACAGCAAAGCCTATGGAATCCAGAAGTGAGGAGAGAGAAAAACTGCAGACATGCACATCACTGGATCAGGTAAGTATAAGGGGAGGGTGATGGGGGATGCTGACACCTAAACATTTTTTACCTTAATACAAGAAATGCATTAACCACTTCTGGCCGCCCACCGCGGATTAGGGTTGCCACCTGTCCGGGATTCACCCGGACAGTTTGGATTTGGAATCACGCGTCCGGGTTTCAGACTGCCTGAAACCTGGACACATTATTCAGACTGGACTATGGCTTTCCAGCAGGGTTGTTGGCTGTAGTTTTCTAAGCTAAGAGTGTCTGTTACACTCTCTTTTATGCTGCCCAAAGCCAGCACTAACAATACCCCCCCAAAATACACACACAGACGGGAGAGGCGAGAGGGCTCAATCTGCACCTCTTCTTCCCTCCCCTACCCCTCTGTGTCTGCCCATACTCCAATCCCCGGGGCTGTGCCTCAGAAAAGGAAAGTGTGGGCTGTAATTTTGAAGTCCAGCAGCCTGTCTGTGACTGAAGTCTCCCCTTCTCTCTCCTGCCTCTGAGTGAGTACACTAAGGTAAATCAGGGTTCTCATAGCACCCCTTACATCAGAGTTACCC
The DNA here is from genome assembly GCF_037356315.1 of Lithobates pipiens. Lineage (NCBI taxonomy): Eukaryota > Metazoa > Chordata > Amphibia > Anura > Ranidae > Lithobates > Lithobates pipiens. The sequence goes on along the minus strand of NW_027507787.1, from coordinate 158,498,625 downwards.
TTTAAACCAGAGGCCACAATGTTCCCCCTTACATCAGAGTCCTCTCCGTACATCAGAGTTCTCCGTGTGCCCCCTTAAATCAGGGTTCCCAGAGCATCCCTTATGAGTCTTCGGAGTTCTCCCTTACATCAGAGTCTGCAGAGTCCCCCCTTACAGTGAATGGGAACTCTGTGAGTTCAGATGTAAAAGGGGAACTTTGTGGACTCTGATGTAAAGGGGGACCCTTCTTATTAACTTATGATTAGAAATGTTATTTAATAGCAAAATATATGTATAGTTTATACAACAAAAATAATTACTGAATTACTAAATTGTTCGGGTTTGACTTGAAGAAAAGGTAGCAACCCTACTGCGGATATAAGTTTATACTTTGCCTTCAAATACCAGGGTTATGGCAGCAAATAACTACCATAACCCTGGAATTTTTTTAAATGGTGGGCGGTCCGCTTTAACATAAAAATGGTCTCATCGGCAGAATCGCCGCAAGATCACTTTTATGGGTGGCGGGAGAGGTGCCCCCTTCCGATCCCCGGGATGGATGGGCAGGAAGTCGTGTGAGGGCAAGATGGCCCCCACTCCACTCTATGCCCTTGGAGGACCGGAGCAATGTCAAACGTAGCTTCCACCCTCTGGCCTTAAAAGGCCATATTTTTATTTATTTTTTTATTTATTGCATTTTATGGTAAATATGAGATCTGAGGTTTTTTTGACCCCAGATCTCACATTAAAGAGGCCCAGTCCTGCTTTTATCTATTACAAGGGATGTTTACATTCCTTGTAATAGGAATAAATGTAATCATTTTTTTTTTTTATATAACAGGACAGTGTAAAAAAAAAAAAAAAAAAAAAAAAGTAAAATAAAGAAAAAAAATGTTTTTAAAGTGCCCCGTCCCTCAAAGCTTGTGCACAGAAGCGAACACATATGCTAGTTGTGCCCACATATGTAAACGTTGTTCAAACCACACATGTGAGGTATGGCCACGATCGTTAGAGCGAGTGCAATCATTCTAGCACAAGGCCTCCTCTGTAACTCTAAACTGGTAACTAGGGATGAGCCGAACACCCCCCGGTTCGGTTCGCACCAGAACTTTCGAACGGACCCCGCGTTCGTAACGAACGTTAGAACCCCATTGAAGTCTATGGGACTCGAACGTTCGAAATGGAAAGTGCTAATTTTAACGGCTGATATGCAAGATACTGTCCTAAAAAGGGTTTGGGGACCTGACTCCTGCCTCAGGGGACATGGGTCAATGCAAAAAAAAGTTTTAAAAGCGGCCGTTTTGGCGGGAGCACTGATTTTAATGACGATTAAAGTGAAAAAAAATAATGAAATATTCCTTTAAATATGGTGCCTGGGGGGTGTCTGTAGTATGCCTGTGAAGTGCCACGTGTTTCCCGTGTTTAGAACAGTCCCTGCACAAAATGACATTAAACGGAAATAACACCATTTAAAACTGCTTGCGGTTTTAATGTTATATCTGGTTCCTGCAATATGGTTGAAAATCATTCAGAAAAATGGCATGGGTAGCCCTCCCTGCCCATTACCAGCCTATTTGGGTCTTGTACGCATATTAAGGGGAACCCCGTACCCATATTAAAAAAAGGAAATGTGTGTGGCCCCCAGGCCCTATATACTCAGAACAGCAGTATACAGGCGGTGCAAACAAGACAGGGACTGTGTAGGTTTGTTGTGTTAAGTTGAATCTGTTTGTAATTTTCAACTGGTACATTTTTAAAGTGTAGCTCCAGTCAAAAAAACTATTTTTAAGCTTTTTGGAAAACATAGGGAAGGGTTATCACCCCTGTATAATTTGTTTTGTCGTCCATCTTTTTTCATCTCACTTGCTGTTGTCTCCTTCCGTTTGCAAGTAGGAGATGTTTGTAAATTGGATGTTTGAAAGTAGGGGCCTGCCCTATATGCTCTGCAGAAATGGCGGAACAAGGTGTTGGTTTTGCCACAACATTGTAAGCCCTCAAAGTGACTCTTTGTGGGCGCTGGAGCGCCCTGCTGTGAACGATTATATCAAGAATTGTAATTACATGCCATTGTTGAACAGTGGTAGAAAAATTGACCTTTGGTGGTTGTGGTGCTGGTGCCACAACACTATAAGTCCTCACCGTTACTCTGGGTGGGCACAGGAAGGGGCCCTCCTGTGAAATATTATATCAAGAATTGTAATTACATGTCCCTGTTAAACAGGGGCAGAAAAATTGGGCCTTAGGCACTGGTGCCATCACACTGCAACCTCTGCCATATACTCTAGTTTTATTGCAGGAATTAGCCCTGCTGCAAAGCATTGCATCAAAAATTGTACTTAAACGCCCCTGTTAAACAGGGGCAGAAAAATTGGGCCTTAGGCACTGGTGCCATCACACTGCAACCTCTGCCATATACTCTAGTTTTATTGCAGGAATTAGCCCTGCTGCAAAGCATTGCATCAAAAATTGTACTTAAACGCCCCTGTTAAACAGGGGCAGAAAAATTGGGCCTTAGGCACTGGTGCCATCACACTGCAACCTCTGCCATATACTCTAGTTTTATTGCAGGAATTAGCCCTGCTGCAAAGCATTGCATCAAAAATTGTACTTAAACGCCCCTGTTAAACAGGGGCAGAAAAATTGGGCTGCTGGCATCACCCAGAACCAAAAATGTTCTTCCAACATATCAGCGGAGGAGGAAGAGGATAGACAATCAACATAACAGGACAGTCACTCAGCATCAGCATAGGCAGTCTTGAAGGGATGTGGTATTTCAAAAAAAATTATTCGGTTACATCAGCTTCAGGTGCTTGGTAGCTGTGGGTGATCCAAGACTGATTCATCTTGATGAAGGTCAGTCGATCAACTGATTCGGTGGACAGGCACACCCTGTGATCGGTAACAAAGCCACCAGCAGCACTGAAGGTGCGTTCCGAAAGAACGCTGGATGCAGGACAGGCCAGTAGCTCAATTGCATACTGTGCAAGCTCTGGCCAGTGATCCATCCTCAAGACCCAGTAAGCCAGAGGATTTTCAGTGGGAAAGGTGTCCAAGTCTGACCTTGCCCCTAGGTATTCCTGCACCATGTAAATTAGACGCTGGCGATGGGTGCTGGAACCAATCATACCTTGGGGCTGCGGACTAAAAAATTGTCTGAAAGCATCAGTCAGACGGCCACCTTCTCCACCGCTCCTTCTGACTGATGCCTCAGCAACACGTTGTCCAGGACCAGGAGTTTGTGACCTCCCAGTCTCTGGGAACGCGTTGCACAGAGCTTTCTGCAAGGCCTCCCGGAGATGTCTCATCCTCTGCTCCCTCTGCGATGGCAAGATAAGGTCGGCAACCTTACCCTTGTACCGTGGATCAAGGAGAGTGGCCAGCCAGTAATGGTCCCTCTCCTTGATCCGAAGAATACGAGGATCCTTCCGCAGGCTTTGCAGGATCAGGGAGGCCATGCAGCGTAGGTTAGCTGAGGCATTCGGTCCGGAGTCCTCTGGGTCACTAAGGACAACATGATCTGCAGCTACCTCCTCCCAGCCACGTACAAGTCCACGTGTTTCTTGGGACTGTAAATCATCCCTATAAGACTGCTGCTGCTGATGCTGATGCTGAGTGCCAGCCTCCACCTCCATGCTGACACAATCATCCTCCTCCTCCTCTTCCTCCTCCTCACCCTCTTCCTGTGTGATGGGTGGCACAGCAGGAACACTGTCTGGATAAAGGGGGCCTTGAGAGGCAAGGAAGTCCTCCTCTTCCTGCCTCTGTTCTGCCTCAAGTGCCCTGTCCATTATTCCACGCAGCGTATGCTCCAAGAGGTGGACAAGAGGTACAGTGTCACTGATGCATGCACTGTCACTGCTCACCATCCTTGTGGCCTCCTCAAACGGTGACAGGACAGTGCATGCATCCCTGATCATGCCCCACTGGCGTGGTGAGAAAAAACCAAGCTCCCCTGACCCTGTCCTGGTGCCGTAGTCGCACAGGTACTCATTGATGGCCCTCTGCTGCGTGTGCAGCCGCTGCAGCATGGCCAATGTTGAGTTCCATCTGGTGGGCATGTCACATATAAGGCGGTTCTTGGGCAGGTTCAACTCCTTTTGGAGCTCAGCCAGCCGAGCACAGGCATTAAATGATCGGCGGAAATGCACATAGACTCTCCTGGCCTGTTTCAGGACATCCTGTAAGCCGGGGTACCTGCCCAAGAACCGCTGCACCACCAGGTTAAGGACGTGAGCTACACAGGGCAGATGATGGGTCAGTTGTCCCTGTCGGAGGGCGGAGAGGAGGTTGGTGCCATTGTCGCAAACCACCATTCCTGGCTTAAGCTGGCGTGGCGTCAACCACCTCTCGGCCTGCCCCTGCAGAGCTGACAAAACATCCGCCCCAGTGTGGCTCCTGTCCCCCAAACAAACCAGCGCAAGCACGGCATGGCATCGTTTTGCCTGCGTACTTGCGTAGCCCCTGCAACGCCTACGGAGCACCGCTGGTTCTGAGGACAGAGCACTGGAAGAGGCCATGGAGGAAGAAGAAGAGGAGGGGGTGGAGGAGAGAGGTGTGTCACAACCAATAGTAGCATTTTGGAGGCGTGGTGGCGGAACAACCTCCAACACTACTGCACCTTGTCCTGCATCCTTCCCAGCAGCCAGAAGAGTGACCCAATGGGCCGTGAAAGACAGGTAACGTCCCTGTCCATGCCTGCTGGACCATGAGTCAGCGGTAATATGCACCTTACCGCTGACCGCCCTGTCCAGCGAGGCAAGGACATTGCCTTCCACATGCCGGTAGAGAGCCGGAATCGCCTTCCGTGAGAAAAAGTGGCGTTTGGGGACCTGCCACTGAGGAACCGCACATTGTACAAACTCACGGAAGGGGGCCGAGTCTACCAACTGAAAAGGCAGCAGTTGAAGTGCTAGCAATTTAGCCAAGCTAGCATTCAACCGCTGGGCATGTGGATGGCTGGGAGTAAATTTCTTCCGCCGGTCCAGCAGCTGGGGCAGGGACATTTGCCTGCTATAATCGGACGTGGATGTACCACTAGCAGAGTTCCCGGAAGCACTTGGCTGTGACACACCTAATTCTACACCTTCATTCCTCTCAGAGCAGGTTTCAGAGAGGACTGAAGGTCTAGTGGGGTTGGAGATGCCAGCTGATGAGGAGCAAGGAGAGGTCCGCTTTGTTCTTTGGTGTGGGTCTTTGAGGTATGCTTGCCAACGAGCTGCATGGCAGGTCAACATATGTCTGGTCAAGCATGTGGTGCCCAAGCGGCTGATGTTTTGGCCACGTGAGATACGCTTGAGACATATGTTGCAAATAGCAGCGGTGCGATCTGATGCACTCGTCTCAAAAAAGGCCCACACCAAAGAACTTTTAGAATAATGCGCAGAGGCAGCGCCCTGCACAGGTGGAGCTCTGCGGTGTGATTCAGTCGGTGTGCTGCCCCTAAGCTGGCCCCCGGAGGGCATCCTGCCTCGTTGGACATGTGCCTCCTCCTCCTCCTCCTCCTCCCTCCTTCCAGGCACCCACGTGGAGTCAGTGCCCTCATCATCCCCTCCCTCTTCATCGCTGTAGCAAACCTGGCAGTATGCTGCAGCTTGTGGAACATGACTGCCAGATTGCTGTGCTTCTTGAGCATCCTCTCTCTCTGCGCTCACGCTACTGCCTTCCTCTAGCTGAGTGTCATCATCAGAGCCCACCAAACACTGGGCATCCTCCTGGAGCATGTACCCAACACTGTGCTCAAAGAGTTCAGGAGACTCCTCAGGAGGACGTGGTGGGTCTAGGGAAGGAGTCACTGATGATGACATTGAGAGGAGGGACGACGATGTGTTGGCAGCTGCTTTTCTACTACCCTGAGACTGGGTGAGAGAGGATGAGGAGGATGAAGAGGGCTTGGTCATCCACTCTACCAAGTCGTTGGCATGTTGCGGTTCAACATGTCCAGCTGCAGAAAAGAAGGACAAGCATGTCCCATGGCCACGTGCTGATGACAATGCACCGCGTCCACGACCAGCACTGTTGTCTCTAGACACAGAGCCTGCTTGCCCTCTTTTATCGGCTCGCGCCTGTCTGCCTCTCCTTGCTGGCCTTCCAGACATGGTAATGGCCTGAAGGGAGTTGGGTAAAACAGTAGTTGGGTAGTTTATATTGTACTGGAGGCACACAACACCCACTAACTCCTGCAGATGCCTTTTTTATAGAACAGCAGAGTTAAAGGGGTATATACAGATGTATACTGTGCTGTGCTGGAAGCACACACAACTTCCAATAACTCCTGCAGATGACAATCGGGCCCAAATAGAGAACAGCTATGTAGGTGGATTATAGCGGTATGTACTGGGTACAGAGCACGCAGACAGCACGCACTATCTCCTGAGTGACACTACTGACTGCAAGCTCTATTGTTAAAGATGGACCACTAGCTATATAGGTGAGGTGAATATCACGGTGTATACTGCGGTCAGGGCACGCAGACAATAACCAGAAAACAGCAGAGTTAAAGGGGTATATACAGATGTATACTGTGCTGTGCTGTGCTGGAAGCACACACAACTTCCAATAACTCCTGCAGATGACAATTGGGCTCAAATAGAGAACAGCTATGTAGGTGTATATAGTGGTATGTACTGGGTACAGAGCACGCAGACAGCACGCACTAACACTACTGACTGCAAGCTCTATTATTAAAGCTAGATCACTAGCTATATAGGTGAGGTGAATATAGTGGTGTATACTGCGGTCAGGGCACAGACAGTAACCACTACACAAGAGCAAGATAGTAAATCAGCCAAAAACGATTGGTGTGTAACTGTGTTGAAGGTAGACAGAACACCCACTGCTTCAGACGCCAACACACTACACGAGGCCGCCGCTATGGCGGCCTTATATAGTGTGGGGCGTGCACTACACAGCCTGAGCTATGATTGGCCACAGGCAGGATGCCTGTGGCCAACCATGGCTCTCCTCGCTGCTGGTGCTGCGATTGGCCAAGCATGCGGGGTCACAGTGCATGCTTGGCCAATCGTGAGACAGCAATGCATTGCGCCATCGCAGTGCATTGTGGGCCACACGAATTTTGCCGCGAACGGCCCAAACGTTCGGAATTCGGCAAACGCACGAACGACCGATGTTCGAGTCGAACTTGCGTTCGACTCTAACACGAAGCTCATCCCTACTGGTAACCTGTAGAAATGTTTAAACTTTGCCTATGGAGATTTTTATGTACCAAAGTTTGTCTCCGTTCTACGAGTGTGCGTAGTTTTAAAGCAGGACATGTTCAACTGAAGAAGAAAGGGCTAGATCATGTTGGACGTCCTCCAGCCAGGAAATGAGGCTGGCTCTATCTGATTTGCTGCAACTTCTAATGCACATTATGAGACGCTCACAGTGTGCAGTGAAATCAGAGTAAGCCATTACAGTATAGGAGAGGAGCCTGCACAACTGTGCAAGACTGAAGGGAAGGGTGGAGGTCAGATGCACTGAACTGATGGAGGCGCAGCCCCTAAACCACTGATGACAACCAACGACATAACATTTATGGGGGTGGGGGTGGGTAAGAATTAGACAGATGTCTTTAAAGAGGAGCTGCACCTAAAAAAAAAAAATATTAAAAGCCAGCAGCTACTAATATTGCAGCTGCTGACTTTTAATAAAATCACACTTACCTGTCCCAGGGTCCAGCGATGTCGGCGGCAGATGACGAGCGATCGCTCGTCTCGCTGCTGCCACCGCCGCCATCCTCTGTCAGGGAATCGGGAAGTGAAGCATGACGGCTTCACTGCCCGGTTCCCTACTGCGCATGCGCGAGTCACGCTGTGCGTCTCTTCAGATCCCCCGCTGTGTCCTGGGAACTGTGTGTTTCCCAGAACACAACGGGGGGGGGGGGCATCTGCAGGGGTCTGCGGCGGTCTGCCCGGAAGATTATCCAGGTAACTGCACCCCCCTCCCCCCTAAAGGGGCCGATTGTGGCACCGGAGGGGGGGGGGGATCAGATTAGCAGAACTTCCCCTTTAGGGTGAAGAACCGCTTTAAAGAGTTAATGGTTGAACAAAACTTTATTGTGAGTTTTGGACAGAGTGGAGAAGGACCAAAATTTCTGCCAGGTTTTTATTGTAACACAGAATTTTTTGGTCCATCCAATATTTTTTTTTTTCAGGTGCGATAAGCCTATTAATGGCGAAAGCCTTGGAAAGACCTGAGCAGACAATTAAAGCCAATTTGCAGAACGTAAAAGAATTAACAGAATTAACATACCGTTTACCAAATGAGTGCCCATGTGTTTGTGGACATCTGGTGACCCCAATAGACACCGAGACCCCTCTTCTCCTGACTGCACCCCCCCCTCGCAGGCCTACTTGCAAGAGCGCTGAATCTGATGATCAACGCCTGCATTGAATACACTAGCACAATGTCTGCTGGGCCACCAGTAGCCACAACAAAGCCCAGCCAATGGAATTTTATTTGTTTTAAAATAAGCCACTTGGGGGATTAATACAAGCTTTATTCAGTCCCTTCGGTGACCTGGATTTACCTCTCTTCCAAATAAAAAAATCCCATTATTTACTATGGACGCCACACGATATGAAAGACGGATGAGATATTAAGGGATTAGCGGAAGACCCAGCACCAGACTGTGTCCTCAGACGAGGTTTCTCAAATGGATTACCTCTAAATTTAGGCCGTTGGAAGACGTTAAAAATAAAATCGTAGTACTACGTGACGGGTGACCAAAATTACACTATGTCTGCCACCTCTCCTTCTGGGTGCCTGCCAATACTTAAAGGCAACCTGTCATCAACCAAAAAATTGCAGGGAGAAGCATGGAGAAATCAAGTACATACTCAGTGTTTTTCCTTTCCATAAATTATTTTTCATTCCCTTGCAATGTGCCTTTCATCTTGTGAGAAGATTCAAACAGCAGTCCAGGAAGAGTTAATTCCCGGACACAGCTCAGCACTCTCGTCTTTTGGGACTGTCTAATTGTATTCTGTGCTGGCCAAGCTCCTCTACTCCTTCCCTCACAACCCTATATAACCTTGTATGTAGCTGCCAGGGGAAGAGTGAAGAGGAATACTATAAATTAGTGGTTCTCATCCGCCGGGTCATGGCCCAATGCCAGGCTCTTCTCCTTGGCTTCCAGTCACCTGCAGATCCCCTAAACTTCCCACAGTGCCTCCCAGCTCCCTTTGTGTTCCCCAACCTCTCATAGTGGTCCACCAGGAACCTCAACCTCCCTCAGTGCCCCCCAAGTACCCTGACCGCCCTCAGCCTCCACAATGCCTCCCAACCTCCTAAAGGGCCCCACAGGTCTATACAATTCTCCTCTAGCTTGCTGCAGAGCCTCCAACCCCCCATAGCTCCCCTAACCACCAGCAGTATCCCATAGTGCCCCCCCCCCATTGCTTGCAGTGCACCTCAGTATACCACTGTGCCCCTGTTGCATCAGTTGTATATAGTATGTGGTTATTGGTGAAGGGCCTTCTTATATAGATGTACGGGTGGTTAGCAGAGAGAGGCCTTCCTGTACTGGTGGTTAATGGAGAAGGGCCTGGTCAGTTTAGAAGGAGCTTCTTATATAGGTGTATAGGAGGTCAGAGGAGAGGAGCCTTCTTATATTCGCAGTTGTATAAGTGGTCATCGGAGAAGGGTCTTCTTATATAGGTGGTCTTCTTGTATAGATGGTCAATGGAGAAGGAGCTTCTTATATATGTGTATAGGTAGTCAATGGAGAAGGGTCTTCTTATATATGTGTATAGGTGGTCAATGGAAAAGGGCCTTCTTAAAAAGGTGTATAGGAAGCCAATGGAGAAGAGCCTTCTTATACAGGTGGGTAATGGATAAGGACATTCTTCTATAGTTGTATATATGGTAGTTGAGAAGGGCCTTATTATATAGGTGTATAGGTGGTAAGTAGAGAACGGCCTTCTTTATATAGTTGTCTAGGTGTTCAGTGGAGATGGGTCTTCATAAATTGGTGGTCAATGGCAACAATGTCCAAGTTACAGATAGTCAAAATGATTATTGGAGTCAGTGGTATAAGGTAAAAATTGATCACTGCCCCCAGAGTCACCCTGGAACCCTGATTGAGAAAGGCTGATCTAAATCACATGTGGACATCAGTGAAAGAAAATTGATCTGGAAAACATGGGTTGAAACATGTTTGCTGGTGAGGAGTTTTGTCTACATTTTTACTTGGCTTGCTACCTTCTTGTTCCAGATTAGTGACTGGGAATAGTATTGAAGGCATTGGATGAGTATGGCAGCCAAGCAGAAGCCATTTTCAGAAGAAGAGTTCAGGTACACATCTAGGCATAAATTGAGGGATTTTCCCTAATTTCCTGTTAGGACAGGAAGTGGTGGGGAAATCTCTCCAATGGGGACAAAAATATAGTATACTATGGTTAGGAAGGATTGAAATTTCCGACTTTTTTTTAATTGCTGTCTGTCAATTGCTGTATGCCAAGTGTACCAGATTTGCCAGTACAGTCCTACATCTTGACCCTCTGTTCTGGCAAAAGCTGTGTCCTTGGTCAAGTCCCAGGATCGCTGCATGAACCTTATTGGAGATACAACACATGAGCTGTAATACAAAAAGTCATTATTGCAAAGACTGGGTGCACAAGTGGGCAATTCACACAAATATTTCGAGGTGAGGCCACGCCCACCCAGAAATTGGGCGGATAACACATGGCTGGGGGCAGGGTTGTCAGTATCCCGAGACCATAATGTTGGTAAATATGCTGCCCTGGTGACAACTGTTCATCCCGTCCCTTGTACAGGTGTCGCAGGTACAGGAATTTGGGAAGAATCTCCCTAAGTGGTCACAGCTTGAAATGATTCCCCACCCATTCCAAAAAAATCATTTTGGCTGGAGTTAGGCTTTCAGCAGCAGCAGTCTTGGTTCTTTCTTAGTACAGGCTTCCCTTAAAGCAGAAATTTTGTGTTGGTCAGAATGGAGTTCCTGGGAACATCAGAGCGAACTGCCTGCTGTCTCTCCCCATCCACGATAATAGCGCACATCCCCACTCACTCCTGTTGACACATTTTTCCACATTTTGGCATTTTTTTCTGCAGATTCATCTCTCCCCAATGGCCATGACTCTTTCTTTCCACTGACAGACAAAAAGTCTCCACGTACCCAAATTGTAGTTTTATCCCAGACAGGAGCTCAGTGCTTTTCCCCCTATTAAACCGCAGGAGGCCGTGGGTTTGGTATAACCGCTGAGCAAGATGGAGCTAAAGAACTAAGGAATAAAGAACTGAATAGCTTTAATAAATAGGAAAACTTTTTGTACGTGCCAAATCATTTGCAGTTCTGCATGCCTTGCGATTTACACACAGCTGCTGCACCGCACGCCCAGTGGATAGCATCACTAATCACTGTTGCGTCTTCCTGTCTGTTCATTTCTCAAATGAAAGAGCAGCATGACACCACTGAGGTTCTACTTGTGCCCTACTGTGGGCTGCCTAAGTTCTACCTGCATGCCTGCTATTGTAATAATGCATAGGGATGCTATTCAAAATGAAGGCAACACACCATGCACAGTAATCCATAAATGTGAATGGGCCCTGAATGAATGGTGTATATAACTGGAGTTTCACTTTAAAGCTAGTTAGTTTTTTGCATTGTTTTTGGTAATATTTTCTATTTTTTTATTCGATAAATATTGAATATTATTATACCATACTGTATACAGGAGGAGCTCTAGGCAAAGGAATAGGTTTTGAGTCTGGTTTGCAACCTTGCTACAGAGATGTATGATCATCTGACTTAGTCAGTTATACACAGGCTGCCAGCAATCATGCTGATGGGCTAGAAACTGAGCATCCAGGATGTGCCCTGCATTAATTGTTTAGCTGTGAAAGGAAAGATTTTCTTTGCTTAACATCACATGCATTGCGTTTGCATGTTCTCCCTGTACTTGCATGTCTTTCCACCGGGTACTCCGGTCCCCCCCATTCCAAAGATATGCTGGTAAGTTAACTGGCTGCTGTCTAAATTGGCCCAAGTATGTATATGTGAAATAGGGACCTTAGATTGTAAGCTCCTCTAGGACTCATTGACACATGAATAGGCCCTTTAAAGAGTGATCCGCAGCAGGTTCCTCTTCAGAGGGCATTTGGCAGGTGGTGAGGAGGTTCTTAACCCCTAAAAACCTGCACCACCTCGCCGCAACTGGGGGGCAGTAGCAATACAGCCCCATTTAGGTGAATGGGTCGCATTCACCAAGCGGTACTGCCCACTGAGTGTGGCAATAGATCAAATTCTGTAGCATGGCAAACATTTTAACACCAGTGTCTGCTGCCTTTGCAAATTAATAGTGAGCAGTTGGGGGAAGGAAGGGGGGAAATATGGCTGCATTTGGTATCTTTTTTTCCAGCTTCTTTCCTTCATTTCTGTCTAGTGATCCTGCCAGTAACATACTTCTTATTCTAGGGTGACAACACTCACTCTACTGCATCTACAGAAGAGCAGCATTGTCACCGTAAAGGCTGGGTTCACACTAGTGTGGTCCCTGTGAAGCCGGTTCACATATCTCCACCGCGGCTCTGGTGCAATTTGCACAGGAGCTTGTGCGTCTTTTGGTCAGTTTCAAGTCCGAATTCTGCCCAAAATTCTGTCTGAAATGGTGAACACACTGGACTCATGCTGTGAGCCGCTGTGTGCTCATAGGTAACCCAGTCTAAGGACTACAAAACACCTCTGCCTCTCCTCGTCTCTATGATAGATAACATAAAGGGTGTTCTGTAGTCCACAGAAAAAGCTTAAAATAATGTAACAGATAACAGTCACCACAGGCAGAGAGCACAGAAAGTTATCAGTTCACAAGATTTCTGGCAGGATCAAGGTTTGTTTTATTTTTTGGCATGTAGCTCAGATAATAAAAAAAATGATTCCAGTGGTATAGTTAAGGCTGAGTTCCCACGTGAGCATAGCGGGAACTCGCATTCACGCTCACGTTTGTTTTCTTTGCACTTCGTGTTTCCGCTCGCTGCTCTACGTGCATGAGACAAATGCCCCAAAGAAGCTCCAAAAAATTTTATGGTGCAATTTTTATAGCGCGTTTTTAGCACTTTTCACAAGCGCTTGTAGTGCCCTTAACAATTCAGAAATACCTGGCAACACACGCATTTTTTCAGTGCGCTTTGTCAGACGTTCCAGAAACACCAAGTGTGCATGGAGTCCAAGGGATGAAAAGGTAACAAATAAGAGAAGGTTTAACCACTTGGCGCCGAGAGTACGCAATCACGTGGCCTCTCAGTGGGTGCCGTGTTTGCGTACCTAAATGTAAACAAACCTGTGCCAAGAGTGCGAGCCCTGCGCAAACCCGACACGTGTACCAGCGCCTGACGGAAAGCTCCCAATCGCGACTTGCGTTTGGGAGCTTTCCGATCATGTGACCGCCAATCATGGCGGTCACATGATCACAAACACGCCCCTCCTTCCGGCATCAGAAACCTATAAAAGGGCCAGGAGGTGCCTGTGTTAAATACACTATGGGGCATATATTTTTAAGGCAGTAAATCTGATATTCACCAAACTTTCACTGCAAGTGAATCTTCCTGGTGCATATTTTTTTTTTTTTAAATGATGGTAATTGTTTCCCCCACTGGTGATTGTTGGATGAAAAGGAAATGCCCCTTTAATTGCAGGCAGTGTAATGACCTTAAATCAGTATTTTTGGATAAAGCTTCCGCATGTATTTCAGAGACAGGTCCACTTTAATGAAACCTTTCCATAGCCAAGCGGATAAGCGTGCGGTGGAAGCCAATTGTCTGATGAGTTCAGGGACGAGCTTTAGTTCCGATCGGTTGCCACAGTGACGAGGGACCCAGATGAAGGATGCAGAATAATATAAAAAAAAAAGGAGAGCTCAGTTTCGCTCTGGCTGATCGCCGTGACTCAGATCAGCCGCATCTGACGGCGTGTCCTACATTCCTGACTTTCTACTGCTGCACCGACAATAGTGCAAATCACCGAGATTATCTCTTCTTCCTCAGACACAAAGAAGATCTTAGCTATAATCAATTCCGTTTATTATTAGCTTGAAAATGCCCTTCATTTCCGGCAATGCTAACAATCAGCCTGACTTGGAATTTCTGTAGGTGTGCACTAGAGGATGGCCATTTAACCACCTCCAGTCTGGGCCTTTTCTGGCACTTTTTTGTTCAAATGTAACAATCGGTATATTTTGCTAGAAAATTACTTAGAACCTCCAAACATTATATATTTATTTTTTAAAGCAGATGCCCTAAAAAATAAATTGGTGGGCTTTGCAATTTTTTTATGTAACACAGTATCTGCACAGCGGTTTTTCAAATGTGTTTTTTGAGGGAAAAAAACACTTTTTTTTTAATTTAAATGAAAAAGAAAAAACAATACATGCAGTGAGGGGAAAAAAGTATTTGATCCCCTGCTGATTTTGTACGTTTGCCCACTGACAAAGAAATGATCAGTCTATCATTTTAATGGTAGGTTTATTTTAAACAGTAAAGCCGCCTACACACGATCGAATTTTCCGATGGGAAGTGTGTGATGACAGGTTGTTGGCGGAAAATTCGACCGTGTGTATGCTCCATCAGACAACTGTTGTTGGATTTTCCACAGACAAATGTCTGTTGTCGAATTTTCCAAGCATGTGCACACAAGTCCGTCGAGCAAAAGTCCAAAGTTCAAACACGCATGCTCGGAAGCAAGGACGAGCCGGAAGCATTCGGTCTTGTAAACTAGCGTTCGTAATGGAGAATTAACATTCGTGATGTGGCAAATTATGAAAACTGGAAATGCGGCATTCTCTTCTTCAACCGCTTCAACCCCAGAAGATTCTACCCCCTTCCTGACCAGAGCACTTTTTGCGATTCAGCACTGCGCCATTTTAACCGACAATTGCGACGTCGCACCCAAACAAAATTGACATCCTTTTTTCCCCACAAATAGAGCCTTCTTTTGGTGGTATTTGATTACCACTGCAGTTTTTATTTTTTTGCGCTATATAATAAATATCCCCCAAAAATATATTAAAAAAAATATTTTTTTCTTCAGTTTAGGCCGATATGTATTCTTCTACATATTTTTGGGGAAAAAAAAATCACAATAAGTGTATATTGATTGATTTCTGCAAAAGTTATGGCGTCTACAAACTAGGGGATAGATTTATAGCATTTTTATTATTATTATTATTATTATTATTATTTTTACTAGTAATGGTGGCGATCTGCGATTTTTATCGTGACTGCAACATTATGGCAGACACGTCGAACAATTTTGACACATTTTTGGGACCTTTGGCATTAATACAGCTATCAGTGCAATTTAAAATGCATTGATTACTGTAAAAATGTCAATGGCAGTGAAGGGGTTAAGTGTGTCCTAGTTTGTGTTCTAACTGAAGGGCAATGGGGACTATGCAGGGAAGATAACACTCTAACTAACTCTGTATGAACAGACAATCTGTCACTTCTCCCCTCAGAGAACTGGAAACTCTGTATTTACACACACAGTTCCAGGTTCTCCGTGTCTCAGTGGCGATCGCTGATCGAGACCGCTGGGGACTCGCATCAGCTTGGGGGGCGAGAGGAGGGCGCGTGCCCCCTAGTGGCCACAGGGCGAAGCAGCAGTTTATCTGCGGCGGCTGGTCGGCATGTGGTTAATGAGATAATAATGAAGCTGCTTTGCTGGTGATACTGATGGAGTTATGGCAAATACATTTTCAAAGGCTTTTTTTTCCAGTTATATCAAGAATAATATTATTATGCTTTTTTTTTTTTTTGGGTAAGTTGCCACAACACCATTATCCCGTAGTTTTTAAGATCAAAGATACAACTATGTTGGTGTAACTTGTCAATTTTACATTAATTTTAATAATGTAACTGCCTACTCCCAAACTGTCATTTGAAGTAAAACACATAGCCAAGTATTATTCTCCACAATTTTTTTTTATTGTGCATTAAAAAAAGAAAACAAATAAAATTAGACATGCTATCTGCCCATAGAACTTAACCAAAAAGTGCATTCTATGTATCCAAAAATTTAGAAAATATAACAAATCAAATCATTATTATTCAACCAAAAAATTAAATAAAAGCCTCATGCATGTGTCCTGCTTCTTAATATAGGGGGTCAACAATGCCCGGAGTTTTATGAAAGCAGGGGTCCATCATCCGAAGATAATTCCCAAAATCATTTGGATTATTCTCCTGGAGCTCCCGCAGTAAAGGCATATGACATAATTGGTCACGATTAATAAAGCAACCAATTTTTGGTCCAAGAACTCCTCAATTTAAAAAAAATAAAACACAAAGGTTTACAATCACGTTAAGGTTTCAAGGCTGACGTTTGGTAACTCGAACCTTCAGCTCCCTCCACATATTTTCTATGATATTAAGGTCTGGAGACTGGCTAGGCCACTCCAGGACCTTCATTTGCTTCTTCTTGAATCACTGCTTTGTTGCCCTGGCCATGTGTTTTGGGTCATTGTCATGCTTAAAAACCCATCCACAACCCATTTTCAATGCCCTGGTTGAGGGAAGGAGGTTCTCACATAATATTTGATGGTACATGGCCCTGTCCATTGTCCCTTTGATGTGGTG
The DNA here is from genome assembly GCF_037356315.1 of Lithobates pipiens. NCBI lineage: Eukaryota > Metazoa > Chordata > Amphibia > Anura > Ranidae > Lithobates > Lithobates pipiens. The sequence goes on along the minus strand of NW_027507787.1, from coordinate 158,482,059 downwards.
AAGTTGTCCTGTCCTATTAGCAGAAAACACCCTCAAAGCATAATGTTTCCAACTCCATGTTTGACGGTGGGAATGGTGTTCTTGGGGTCATAGGCAGCATTCATCCTCAAAACACAGTGAGTTTAGTTGATGCCAAAGAGCTCAATTTTGGTCTCATCTGACCACAAGACTTTCACCCAGTTCTCCTCTGAATCATTCAGATGTTCATTAGAAAACTTCAGACGGGCGTGTACATGTGATTTCTTGAGCAGGGGGACCTTGCGAGGACTTCAGGATTTCAGTCCTTCATGGCGCAGTGTGTTACCAATTGTTTTCTTAGTGACTATGGTCCCAGCTGCATTGAAATACATTCTCCTATTTTATTTTTTATTTTTTTTATCAATAACGTTTTATTGAAAGATATTCGACATACAGTTGAAGTGCTTCCGATCAACAATATAAAACTTTCAATTGGAAAATACATGGATCAGCTAATTTTTCAAGTACTGTGTCACTATCTATCCGCAGACCATGTTCCAGTATACACTTCGCAAGATTGTCCAGCGCATGATATATATACAACCTATGCAATCACAGTCAAACGTATCATCCTGCCGGCATAATAAGCGGTCGCATGGGTCCCAAGAGGATACCCATGGACAGAGATAGATGAAAGAAGAAAGTAGGAGAAAGAGGGAGAGAGAGAAAAAAAGGGGAAAAGAAAAAAAAAAGGGGGGGGGGAGAGAGGGAGGGGGGGAGATGGAAGGCTCAACCAACATCAGCCAATACCTGGGTTTGGATTACTAGGATCCTCTCTGCTGTGCCACAGTTCCCAAATCAGGTTGTGTGCGTCCAGGCGGTCCTGCATCCTCGCTGTCATCTTCTCCATTGTCTCTACCTCCTTAATCCTAGCATACAGTGCTCCCTCCAGTGGAGGGGTCCGGCGCTTCCAGTTCAATGCCACTAGGCAGCGAGCTGCCGTGAGAATGTGCCTGACCAGTTTCCCCTGTGGGGCCGGGATTTTCAGGGGCGACAGCCCTAGCAGGAAAAATTTAGGGGTGAGGGGGATGTCCCTCTCTAAGAGGTGAGTCAGGAGTTGACGCACTGAATCCCAGTAGGGTACTATCAGTGGACATTCCCAGTATATGTGATACAATGTTCCCCTGTCTCCCAGGCATCTCCAGCAGCGATCAGAGCTTGCCGGATGGATGGCGTGGATTACATCAGGGGTCATGTACCAGAAGTAGAGTATTTTATAAATATTTTCTTTATAGAGCGTGCATATCGAAGACTTGGATGCCTGAATCCAGATGACCCTCCATTGGTCCACGGGTATCTCCTCACCCAGTGCCTTTTCCCACTTAAGCATATATTTATGCTCTCCTATTTTATTTTAATCCATAGAAGATTCATTTCATAAGTATAATATTATGTTACATGCTAGATATAAATACAATATAACACTTTATAATTTAAATTGCCCCTTTTTTTTTTTTTTTTTTACTAAACCACAATCTAAAAAATAACATGATATCAAAAGTATTTTAATGACATGAACTTCTATATCTGTAAGGAAGATTTGTCATTTTTTCATTTTTTTTTCATCACAACACTGTTTTATAACCTATTGATTACAATTTTACAATGTATTACATAATGTATAACTGATATGCAATATTTCTCTTGTACCACCATAATTCCTTTAATAAAAAGTTTGTATACAAAAAAAAGAAATCATTGACAAGATTTTTGTGCATAGTTCTGGGCTGATTCCTCACTGTTTTCATGATCATTGAAACTCCACAAGGTCAGATCTTGCATGGAGCCCCAGACCGAGGGAGATTGACAGTTATCCCCCCCCCCCCCCCACCCTCTCTTCTTCCTCTCTTTACCTCTTATTCTTTCTTCTTAATTATTTATTTATTTTTTGTCAGACCTTCCTCGCTTAGGTATGATGTTGACCTCTACTACATCTTACGTATCTGAGGAGTACAAATGCCTCCAGGCTTTTAAGTGGAAGAGCCCCCCTTAGAGGCCCTGAGGATGGGAGCTCATACCGTCTCAACACAAGAGATGCACGTTACCCACCATTGCAGGCGGCTACAAATCCGGATGTTCCGAGGGGGCTGTCCCGGAACAGTCTGATCCCTTTAGGGGTGTCGGGGGATCTCCCTGAGACATCTAGAACCAGACATTGCAGGGCAAGTATGTCGTGTGACATTGCCTAACCTGCCTCAGAATTCGCACACTGAATGCTAGTTATTTGCTTTCCATAGATGTAAGCGAGTTTGTCCATTCCAAGCCTATAGGAGGTATTTGATGTTATGCTGCATTATATCTTGATATGGATGTATAGCTTATATCTGATTCTTTTTAAAATAATAAAAATTTTGAAAGAAAAGTCAGCAGGGGATCAAATACATTTTTCCCTCACTGTAACCTTATTTTTTTGTAAAATATGAAAGATGATGTCACATTGAGTAAATAGATACCAAACATGTCACACTTTAAAATTGTGTGCACCCGTACAGTGGCAACAAAACATACATAAATGGACATAAATTTTACTATCCTTAGGCGACGCCTTAAACCTTCGGACTGATTTGTTATGCGATTTGACAGGTCAAATCACAGCCTATTGCCGCCAATCGCACTGTTAAAGTCGGTGCCATGCCAACTTTGCGATTTCGGGTGCGACTTGCATAGACATCTGTGCATGAAGCCACACAGATGTCTTCCAAGTCACACCCGAAGCTGCACTAACATGCGGCTTTGAAGTTGTGCAATTTCAAAGCTGCAGTCAATGTAAACGAGGGCTTAAAGCCTATACAGGTTACCACTTTAGATTTACAGAGGATGTCTGGTGGTAGAAATACTCCCCATGATGTGACGTTCGCGGTAATACCTCACATGTGTGGGACGATTGCTGTTAGCTTGTGTGACCTAAAGCGTGTTCGCCTTTGCGTGTGAGCACGGGAGAACAGGGGAATTTCAATTTATTTTGTTTATTATAAAAAAAATTTTTTACACTGTTTTCTGTTTTTTTTTATCACTTTTATTGCTGTCCAGAAGTGACGTTTTGCGTTTTAACAGCCTGAGAGAGACAACCGGAAGGAACAACGGAGATTGTCCAGTTAACTGAGACTACATCTGACCACCTCCGGCTCTACAGTAAGACTGGTGATAACGCTGACACTGGGACATTGGACCAGTTTTTATGCAGAGTGTTGGAAGATGTCATTTTTAATGATCGGAGGATTGCAATAAATGGTAAAACGCAACTGTACTATGTGGAGTTTTTCTTCTCATATATCTGGATACCTTTGGAGATTGTATGCAGCTCTGATCCTGTTCAATATGCAGATGGCAGCGGTTAGAGTGATTTGAGGCTTGGAGACGACTTCTTATTGGTGAGTTTAAACCCCAGAGGGGAGTGTGACGCACAGTTGTGAGGATTCTGGTGAAAGGTGCACACTTATCAATCAAAACTAGAAACACCACCTGTGTCTTTTCTGGACTTTTCTCATCACCATTTGTCATTCCAATGTGTTTGACTTTTTCCTTATATGGACATTAAGATATGAAAGCCAGAAATAGTAACTAATGATAGGAGCGCTGCTTTGGTAAATACCTGGTACTGGTTAAGTACTTCTGGACCCGTTTACCTTTTGAATGTTTTAATAGTTTTTAGTATTAAGCGGCTGCTGATAAATGCACTGTATTTTGGATTTTATATATTTTTGTTTTAATCATTTTTATGTTGTGAAGGTTTGGAGCACCAAAGTGCTGAGATAGGGGAAGTGGGCATATTTTTCTCTTTTTTATTCAATAATCTATGTATGGTTCAAAGTTGCTGATTCACACATTGTGGCACATAATGTCAGGCCCGACTATTACAACCTTGGCAGACCGACAACACTAGAAACCTTAGGAGACATAGCCGAGCACTGGAGCGAGTGTGGCGTAAAACCAACTCCCAGCATATATTCACCCAATATAAATCTGCCTTCTTAAAACACAATTCCTCCCTCCATGATGCCAAACAAACCTACTTTGACACCCTCATTAATACTCTGTCCTCCAGTCCTGGATGTCTCCACTCTAATTTTAACTCTCTACTTTCTCCACCACCATCTTCACCCAGTAACTCGCTCACTGCTCACGAGATTGCCAATCACTTCAAAAATAAGATTGATTCAATTCCTGGGGACATCTCCACTGCACAGACATCTAACCCACTTAATATACCCTGTACTAATCCACTCTCAACACTCTCCTCTTTTTACCTTGCTACTACCGAAGAGGTCTCTAAGGTTTTCTCAGAAGCCTGCCTTAGCACCTGTCCTCTGGATCCTGTCCCCTCACATCAACTATGGTCACCCTCTTCTTCTATCTTATGCTCCCTCACTCACATCTTCAATCTCCCTCTCTACTGGCACCTTCCTCTCCCCTCTAAAACATGCCCTGATCATCCCCATACTTAAAAAGCCCTCACTGGATCCCACCAGCCTGAACACCTTAAGACCCATCTCCTTGCTCCCATTTGCATCAAAAATTTTAGAACGCTTAGACTACAACCATCTTAGCTACTAACTCACTGACTACAACCTTCTTGACCCCTTACAGTCTGGTTTCCGCTTGCTACACTTCACTGAAACTGCCCTACTGAAACTCACTAATGACTTACTATCTGCTAAAATCAATGGCCGCTACTTCATACCCCTACTACTCGACCTTTCTGCAGCCTTTGATACTGTTGACCATCCCCTCCTCCTCAAAAAACTCCACTCTCTTGGCCATCAAGACTCTGTTCTCTCCTGGCTCTCCTCCTACCTATCACAGCACTCCTTCAGTATGACCTGTAACTCTGTTTCCTCATCTAGACTTCCTTTTTCTGTAAGGGTACCTCAAGGTTCTGTCCTCTGATCCCTTCTCTTCTCCATTTGCACCTCTTCCCTTGGTCTGTTAATAAACTCCCATGGCTTTCAGTACCACCTCTATTCTGGTGACACACACATCTATCTCTCTACTCCTCACCTCACTCCATCGTTCTCCTCTTGCATTACTAACTTGCTAACTTACATATCAACATGGATCTCACACCACTTCCTCAAACTCAATCTTTCTAAAACTGACTCCTCCTCCTGACTTCTCCATCAAGATCAATAATACAAACATCATTCCCTCCCCTCATGCCAACGTACTAGGAGTAATCCTAGACTCTGACCTGTCCTTTCAGCCCCAAATCCAATTACTGTCCAAATATTGCAGACTTCACCTCTGATACGTACATCTCCAAAATATGCCCCTTTCTAACCGTCGAGACCACTAAGCAACTTATTCACTCCCTTGTTATCTCTCGCCTTAACTATTTTAACTCCCTCCTCATTGACGTAACTCTCCGCAAACTATCCCCTCTTCAGTCTATCATAAATGCCACTGCCAGACTCATCCACCTTACCAACCATTCATTGTCCACCAGTCCTCTCTGCCAATCCCTCCACTGGTTTCCCATTGCCCGACGAATAAAATTAAAAACGCCAACAATAACATACAAAGCCATTCACATTTCTGCCCTGAGCTACATCACCAATCTTATCTCCAGATATCACCCAAACCGTCCTCTCCTCTCCTCCGAAAACCTGCTCTCCTGCTCCCTATCTCTTCCTCCCATGCTTGCTTCCAGGACTTCTCCAGAGCCTCTCCCATCCTCAGGAACGCACTACCCCAATCTGTCTGGCTATCTCCTACTCTGTCCACTTTTAGGCGATCCTTGTAAACTCATCTCTTTGGGATGGCCTATCCTGCCTCCAGCTAACAAACATATCTTCTACATCCCCCATTAGTTTATCCCTCACAGTCCCTACCTTTTGTTTCACCAGCCCCTCCCTCTTAGATTGAAAGCTTGCAGGAGCAGGGTTCCTCTAACCCTCTTGTTTTGAATTGTACTGTTGGTGTAGCATCTCCCTACATTGTAAAGCGATGCGCAAACTGTTGGCACTATATAAATCCTGTATAAAAATAATAATAATCCCAGAGCTGGAAGTATCAGAGGTGTCATTTGTATTGCTTTAGTTTTAAGAATGCTATCATTATGTATTACAATCACCAGAATAACCCATCACACTATAATTGTCACCTTGTTGCTATTATTATTTTGTCACCTTGTTGCTATTATAATAATAATTATAGATTATTATATGAGTATGAACTTCTTCTTCCTCTTGCTCTTTTTCTTTTTCTTCTTCCTTTTTCTTCTTCTTCTTCCTTTTCTTTTTCTTCTTCTTCTTCCTTTTTTCTTTTTCTTCTTCTTCTTCTTCTTCCTTTTCTTTTTCTTCTTCCTTTTCTTTTGCTTCTTCTTCCTTTTCTTTTGCTTCTTCTTCTTCCTTTTCTTTTGCTTCTTCTTCTTCCTTTTCTTTTGCTTCTTCTTCTTCCTTTTCCTTTGTGTATAAGTTATATATACACATTATTTGTTTATCTATTGTTATTTTTATCATTGATCCAATATTTTTTATTTTTATTATATTTCATTTTCTAGACAACTAAAGCAATTTTAGAAATATAGTACACAAAGATTTATTACTGTTTTCTATGGCATTACTTTGATTTGTACAGTGATACCTCAGATTAGTAACGTGGTTTATGAGTGTTCCGCAATACGAGCTATTATTTTTTTTAAATCCTGTCTCGGTTTGCGAGCGTTGGCTCGCAAAACCGAGCATGATTCAAGCCTCTGGGGTGTGGGGAGTGCCGGTGACACCCGGAGCCATTTGGAAACACTCCGTTCTCGAGTGCATTCGAGCGATTCTGAGTGTTTCCGAATGTCTCTGGCGCCCCCCCCACCTCTGATTACATGTGGTATTGCATGCACTAGCAGTGCCACTGGAATGGATTATCTGAGTTTCCATTATTTCCTATGGGGAAACTCGCTTTGATATAGGAGTGCTTTGGATTACAAGCATTCTTTGGAACAAATTATGCTCGTAATCCAAGGTACCATTGTATAATAGTTATTTATTAGCATTTTTTTAAATCTTTTTTGTTTTTATTATCAACCCAGTAGTTACATTTCTATTACCATCTAAAACAATTTGAGAATTATAGTATAAAGATGTTTATTTATTATTTTCTATGTCATCACTTGTATAATAGATATTTATTAGTATTATATTTTATATTTCATGTAATTTTTTGGCCCTCATAAAGTGGGTGGAGTACAGACCCCTGAAATGCATTTGGATTTCTTTTCTATTCTTATTTAATAAAAATAATTTAATATTTTACATTAATAATATCAATATTCACTCTAGCAGAAAAACAAATCCAATAAAATTACATTAATGAATAAATGGTCAGGAAAAATAAGAGAAAATGTGGTACATAGTAGTGAATCTCCCCATTTTAAAATGAATGCATAGATTAGATGTGGTTGTAATAAAAGTAAAAGGAAGTAACAATAAAATAATTTAAAATAGTAATAAAATAAATACGTAAAAAAAAATAGAAATGTGTTAGACTTTACATACAATATAAACTTATTTTTAGAGTCAGATCTAATGATGTCTCACTTTGTTTCAGTTGTTGATTTACCCATCAACATCACAAGCCAAGGTGATTATGGGAATTCTTCCCTGTGCCGCCAGCCCAATATTCCCCATAGTCACAGCACCATCAAACTGTCAGACAAGTACTAAGGATAAGCCAAACACCCCCCTGTTCGGTTCGCACCAGAACCTGCGAACAGACCTAAACTTCGTGTGAACTTTAGAACCCTATTAAAGTCTATGGGACTCGAACATTCACAATCTAAAGTGCTAATTTTAAAGGGTAATATGCAAGTTACTGTCCTAAAAAGTGTTTGGGGACCCGGGTCCTGCCCCAGGGGACATGGATCAATGCAAAAAAAAGTTTTAAAAACGGCTGTTTTTTCAGGGGCAGTGATTTTAATAATGATTAAAGTAAAACAATAAACGTATAATATTCCTTTAAATTTCGTACCTGGGGGGTGTCTATAGTATGCCTGTGAAGGGGCGCATGTTTCCCCGTGCTTAGAACTGTCCCTGCACAAAGTGACATTTCGCAAGGAAAAAAAGTATTTTAAAATCACTTTCCATTGTCGACTCCCGTAATACAGAGAACACTCAATGTGTGTTCTCTGTATTAGCTGACAATTCATTCATTGATAGAATTTTTTTTTTTTAAAGCGCGGGGTTCCTCTGAATTCAATTACCATGCCCTTCAGGTCTGATATGGATATTAAGGGGAACCCCGTGTCAAGTTTAAAAAAAAAAAATTGATGTGGGGGTTCCCATAAATATCCATACCAGACCCTTCAGGTCTGGTATGAATATTAAGGGGAACCCCCCATCAAATTTAAAAAAACAAAATTGACGTGAGGGTCCCCCTAAAAATCCATACCAGACCCTTTATCCGAGCATGCAACCTGGCAGGCCGCAGGAAAAGAGGGGGGGGCGAGAGAGCAGAGGGGGGTGGAGTCACCCATACGTCACCCCATGGCTTCCCTCATCAGCGCCAGAGGGGAACGGGGTCAGGTGACGGGTGGCCCTGCCCTCCTAATATAAGAAACGTCAGCTCTGGGATCCCCGCAGTGTCTCCGCAGTGGAGACAGAAGATGGATGTATGGACAGCGCTGGACTGAAAATCACCCGTCGCTGGATCAGATCAGCCATCGCTGGACCCCGGAGAGATGATCATCAGTCGCTGGATAGCAAGAATGGATTACCACCGCTGGAATCTTTTTTTTTTTTATTTATTTTTTTTTAATAAAGGAATTTTTCAAAAGTATGTTTGTCTTATTTAACCATTTTTACACTTTCTTTGTGAAATGGTAGGGGTACTTTTGTACCCCCTTACCATTTCAAACAGGGGGGGCGGGATCTGGGGGTCCCCTTGTTAAAGGAGGTTTCCAGATTCTGATAAGCCCCCCGCCCGCAAACCCCCACAACCACCGGCCAGGGTTGTGGGGATGAGGCCCTTCTCCACATCAACATGGGGACATGGTGCTTTGAGGGGTCACAGACCCCCAAAGCATCCTCCCAATGTTGAGGGCATGTGGCCTGGTACAGCTCTTTTCCTGCGGCCTGCCAGGTTACGTGCTCGGATAAAGGGTCTGGTATGGATTTTTAGGGGGACCCTCACGTCAAATTTGTTTTTAAATTTGATGCAGGGTTCCCCTTAATATCCATACCAGACCTGAAGGGCCTGGTAATTGAATTGAGGGGAACCCCCACGCTTTTTTTTTTTATATATATATCAATGAATGAATTGTCGGCTAATACAGAGAACACACATTGAGTGTTCTCTGTATTACGGGAGCCAACAATGGAAAGTGATTTTAAAAGACTTTTTTTCCTTGCGAAATGACACTTTGTGCAGGGACAGTTCTAAGCACCAGAAACATGCGCCCCTTCACAGGCATAATATAGACACCCCACAGGTACCAAATTTAAAGGAATATTACACTTTTATTGTTTCACTTTAATCATTATTAAAATCACTGCTCCTGAAAAAACTTTTTTTTGCATTGATCCATGTCCCCTGGGGCAGGACCCGGTCCCCAAACACTTTTTAGGACAGTAACCTGCATATTACCCTTTAAAATGAGCACTTTAGATTTCTCCCATAGACTTGTATAGGGTGTTCAGGCTTTTCGAATTTTATCACGAACAGCCCAAATTGTTCACTGTTCGCTGAACAAGCGAACAGGCAATGTTCGAGTCGAACATGAGTTTGACTCAAACTCGAAGCTTATCCCTACAGACAACAATAATAATTTAAAAACTATCATTCAATGAAACCTCAGGGTTCTAGTGCCATCACCCCACTCTCTACAGTGTTAGAAGGAGGAGATTTGCAGATACAATGATGCAATTTTGAAAAGTCTAGAAGTGAATCTGAGTTTTTAGGGTGGAGTATTCCTTTAAGGAATGATGATATATTTATAGAATTGGGTTTGTATATTTCCTTTGCAGTTTCCATGGTGAGCACGTTCAATGATTTGCAGATGTACCGGGAGGGAGGGGGGATGAGCACGGCCAAGATAAATACAACTTCATGTGTAAACAGTATGAAATTAACAGAAATTACACATCAGGCTCACTAGTTATCGCGCTTCAAAGGCTGGTCGCCAGCTGCGCACACAGCGACCACCGCCAGCACTGAAGGGAGCCGCTGAGATCACTAAATACAATTAACATTTTTGTCTTCTGTCATTGTGACGGGAAAGCAGCTAGTAGAAAATATGGGTTTCTAACACCCTTGCAAACTATGTGCTAGTGCACACCCCTTACTGTCAGCTACATCACTCATAGGGTTAGGGGATAAGGGTTAAAAGGTTAGGGTTACATTGGGGTTGGGTTAAGGTTAGGGTCAGGATAAGTGTTAGTATTAGAGGGTTAGGGCGTTAAACATAGTTACATAGTTAGTCAGCTTGATCCAGTATAACCAAAAAAAAAAAAAAACTCCAGCAAAGCATGATTCAATTTGCTATAGCAGGGGAAAACATTCCTTCCTGATCCCCTGAGAGGCAATCAGATCATCTTTACCTATAAATGTTAGTACCCAGTTATATGTACATTTAGGAAAGCATCCAGGCATTTCTAAAAGCAATCTATTGAGCTGGCCAGAACCACCTCTGGAGGGACTTATATTTTCATAGCTCTTACTGTGAAGAAACCTTTCCGTATTTGGAGGTTAAATCATTTTTCCTCTAGAAGTGAAGAGTGCCCCCTTGTCCTCTGTGATGACCTTAAAGTTACATTAGGGTTAGGATCAGATTTAGGGTTAGTGTTAAACAGTTAGAGTTAGGGGTTAAGGGTTAGTTTAGAACTAAAGGTTTAGGAGGATAGGATTATGCTAGAGTACAGTTAGGATTAGATAGTTGGGGAGAGAGTTAGGGGGTTATTGTGGGGGAGTTAGGGTTACATTGGGGTTGGATCAGGCTAGAGTGTTAGGGGTTTAGGGTTATGTTAGTTTTAGAATCAGGATTAAGGTTAGTGTTAGAGGATTAGGGGGGTAAGGGTTGGGTTAGGGTTAGAGGTTTAGGATTAGGGTTATGTTAGGCTACAGTTAGAATTGGACTTTTTTAGAGGTTTAGGCGCTTAGGTATATGCTAGGGTACAGTTAAAATTAGGCTCAGGATTAGAGTTAGAGCGTTAGGGATAGAGTTACCGTGTTAGGGGTTTAGAGTTAAATTGGGCTTTGGTCAGGGTTAGGATTAATTTATGATTAGGGTTACCATTAGAGAGTTAGGAGTTTTAGGGTTGCATTAGAATCAGGATTAGAATTAGTGTTAGAGGATTAGTGGTTAGGATCAGATCAGAGGTTTAGGGGGTTATGATTATGTTAGGGTATAGTGAGAATTGAGCTCAAGGTTAGGGTTAGAGATGGAGTTAGGGGGTAAGGGTCAGGGTTAGGTGTTTAGGGTTACATTGGGGTTGGGTTAGGGTCAGAGTTAGTGTTATAGAGTTAAGGGGTTTAGGGTTAGGATCAGCATTATAGTTAGTGTTAGAGGATTAGCGGTTAAAGTTACATTGGAGCTAGGATCAGGAGTATGGTTAGTGTTAGGGGGTTAGGGCTAGGCTAGAGGTAAAGGGGGTGGGGGTATGTTAGGGTACAGTTAAAATTAGGCTCAGGGTTAGGGTTAGAGCATTAGGAATAAAGTTACTTGGTTAGAGTTGGAAGTTTAGGGTTACATTAGGGTTTGGTTAGGGTCAGGATTAGGGTTAGTGGTAGAAGGTTAGGGGTTTTAGGGTTAAGATCAGTATTAGGGTTAGTGTTAAAATGTTTGGGTTAGGGGGTTAAGGTTGGGTTAGATTTAGGGGGTTGGGGTTATGTTAGGGTAAAGTTAGAATTATGCTCAGGGTTAGGGCCGGTTCACACAGTGATGCGCGGCGAGGCGTCTCCGACTTGCCTCGCCGCGACCTGCACGGACCTCAGCGGCGACTTGCAGAGGACTTCTGCATAGAAGTCAATGCAAGTCGCCCCGAAGTAGTACAGGAACCTTTTTTCTGAGTCGGAGCGACTCGAGTCGCTCCTCTCAGAACGGTTCCATAGCACTGAATGGGGGCGACTTGCGGGAGCGAGGCGAGGCGAGCCGTGTCGCCTCGCCTCGCCTCGCGTCGCAGTGTGAACCGGCCCTTAGAGTTACCAAATTAGGAATAGCGTTTGATGGTTAGAATCACGGTTAGGGGGTAGGGTTAAATTGGGGTTGGCTTAGGGTAAGGATTAGGGTTAGTGTTAGGAGGTTAGGGGTTTAGGGTTGGGTTAGGGTTAAAACCAGCATTATGGTTAGTGTTAGAGGATTAGGGGGTTAGGTTAAGGTACAGGGTTAGAGGTCTGAGGGATTAGGGTGATGTTGGAGTACAGTTAGAATTATGCTCAGGATTAGGTTTAGGATAGAGCTAAGGGTTGGGTTAAGCTTAGGTTAGAGCAGTAGTCTGCAAACTGGGGCCCACTGCCAGATGTGGACCTTTACTTGCCTGTATCCGGCCCTTAAGGCACCATTCCATCCACTGACATCAATGATAGGACACCATTTCTCCCCTAAATATAATAAATTAAGCACCATTTATCCCGCTGATACCAACAATGGGGCACTATTCCTCCCACTAAAACCAATGAGGAGGCACTGGTTACTTCTACTAATGCCAAGGCATCATCTAATTCCACTAGCCATAGTCTGGCCCCCCTAAAGCCTGAAGGACAGTTATCTGCCCCTCTCTTTAGAATGTTTAGAGACCCTTAGGTTAAAGCAGTGGTTTTCCAACTGTGGCCCTTTGCTTGCTTTTATCTGGCCCTTGTGGCACTGTTCCTCCTATTGCCATTAACCTCCCTAGCGGTAATCCCGAGTCTGGCTCGGGTTTGCACCGCTCGATGCAGGGGAGGACACAGGGATCGTTACTTACCTTGTCCCCTGGATCCAGCGATGTCCGCCGCGCTGTGTGATCGAGCTGTCCTCCGCTCGATTCACAGTGCCGAATGCCGCCGAGCTCCGTTCCCTGCGACGTTACGACGCACGGGAGCGGAGAACGGCGGCAAATTCAAAAAAGTAAAAACACACAAAACACACACAGCACTGTAATCTTACAGATTACAGTGCTGTAGTAAAAAATACACACCCCCTTTGTCCCTAGTGGTTTGTGCAATGCCCTGCATGCACTTTTATATTATAAATACAGTTTTTTACTGCTTGGAATTTGGAGATTGTCCATAGCAACCAAAACATGTCCCTTTTTCAGTTTTTTTTGGATTTGATTACATTATTGAATAATTTTTATTATTCTTTATTATATTATAAACTTTATCATACCCGGGATGTCCGCTAGACTCTGCTTTGAAGAGATTTCAGAGCGTTATTCCTAAGAATTACAGGACTACAAAATAAAAGCCAGATTTCCATGCAAAATAATTGTACCGCTTTCAGCACCTTATTCCCGACTGAATCATACCGCCAGGGAGGTTAATGACAGGACATAATTTCTCCCACTGACGCCAATGATAGGGCAATATTCCTTCCACTGTCATCAACGATGAGGTACTATTCTTACCACTGACAATGACAGAACACTATTCCTCACACTGGCAGGAATGATGGGACACTATTTCTCCAACTAAAACCAATGATGGGAACTATTCCTCCCACTGACACCAATGATGGGACACTATCCCTCCCATTGATACCAACGATGGGACATTATTTCTCTAATACCATAAATAGGACATTGTTTGCTCCTTCTGGTGCCAGCAATTTTCTCTTAACCATTGACCACAGTCTGGCCCCTCTAAAGTCTGAAGGACAGTAAACTGGCCTTTTGGTTAGAAAGTTTGGAGTCCCCTGGGTTAGAATATAACATTTTATCATTTTCAAAGAGAAGAATAAACAGTATTCTCTCTTGGCTGGGCTGCCTTTCAGGTTCTCTGGCTTTGCCGTCATTGTGTCAAAATCTCCAGGACAATGATGGAATGGCAATAACAGCATTGCTGTGTTCAGCAAGCACAGCTTTATCTTGCTTTGGAAATGTTAAGCTTTCAATGGATCAGACTTTTTTTTTCCAACACATAAGCTGGATTGGATTGAGATCTGCAGAATGTGGTGGACAAGTCAACACCTCAAACTCATTGTTGTTGTATTCCTCAAACCATTTTTCAACCATTTTTGCAGTGTAGCAGGGCACAATATAATGTTGAAAGAGGCCACTGTCATTAGGGAATACAATTAGATGAAGGGGTGTACTTGGTCACCCACAATGTTTGGGTAGATATGTGTCAAAGTAATATCCACATGAATGGCAGGAGCCAAGGTTTCCCATCATAACATTGTCCAAAGCATCACACTGCTTCCGCTGGCTTGTCTTCTTCCTATACTGCATCCTGGTGCCATCCACTCCCGGGGTAATGGACGCAGGAAGTGGAATGATTTTCCTCTAAGGCATTTGTCACCAGAGCAGGTGTCCCCATTGAAAGATCTGTCCCAAAGTCAACTATAAAATGATAATTTTTCCCGTCACTAGCTGAGAGTTAAAATACGTCAGTGAGCAGGTGGGATCCAGCTTTGGGAATAAACCATTAATCAATCATAATAACAAACATATTATAAATACAGTGATCGTTACATGTCTTTCTGATTGGAGAAAGAGAGTCAAATTTCAGGTCAATGGAAGCAAGCCCAGCCCACTGGAAGATTTCCCTGCTGATCACAGTTACATTCTGGATTTTCTGTCAACAGGACAAATGTTCATCAGTGAAAGAGACGATAAAAAGGTTGTACCCATAGCATATACTCCATCCAGAACTAGAAGAAAAAATTTTTCTTTAGATACCCTTCAGCACACCTTGTTGTTCCACCTTTCCCCAGCAGGGGGGGATACTGAGTCGCCCATATATCACATATCTGCTGTCACCTGACTGCACATAGGGCTCTTCAATGTCACATTGCTGCACATTAGAATTCTGCAGAGTTTTTTATGAGCTGCACTGCCTGGTGCTTTCAGCGCTCCGGGTATGTTTATTGGCTCTTATTTGAGTAAATTCTGTTTCATGAGCCGACCTTGAGAATTCCTTAGAACCAAACCAAACTGAACACAGCTAGCTAGAGGTGAATCCACCAATGACAAGCAGGAGTCTGGGAATAGAACAATGCTTGCTGTAAAGGGAATTTTCCATGAGAACACATTGGGGTTGTTTATGTTTTTCATTCCTTTACTGGAAAGTTTTATTGTGATATTCTGCTGTTCCATATTTCCATCATGGCATTAAATGCAGATTTGCATTTAATGGCTGAATATCCGGGAGTACACTCAGCATCCCAATGTAACTGCTGAGACAATCAGAATTGGACACTAAGAAAATATTGAGGGAGGAACAGTAAAACTCAATCAGTGTGTTGCAAAGCGCTACTAAGAAAGGAGCAGAGAGGTTCTATATTTAAAGCAGTAGTATATAGCATACAGATATTAGCAAATGCTTTGAAATCATGTTTATACCTTCCATGTTTTTCTTATCATAATAAATGTAGAGATTTTAAAATGAGCCACTAGGGGGAGCTCGGTATGATTACTCCATATCTCTATAGCCACTAAGATGGCGTATCACCCACACTGAGGGTGCATTGTTTTCAGTGAGTGGACTAACTCATAGACTTGAATTGTGAGAAGAAGCAAGAAGAAAAGCTGGCCTATGTCTTTAAAAATGTGGCTGCCCCCTTCCTCTATGTACATATGATCAGAAATTGTCCCACTGACATCTCCCAGGATCCAGTGTAGGGTCTCCAATCTGGTATTGGCTTTTTGGGTTCTTTTGTTTCACCCAGAGCACTAGCATTGCAACAGATAAGGAGAAAGCTTTGCATTGTTTAAAATTGCAAAGCAATGCAGTGCTCCAGCAATGTTCCAGCCCCCATGATGCAAGGGTATTACCTGTTTAACCCCCAGTGCCTCCTCAGATATCTGCAGTACCTCTGCCCTCTGTGTGCCCATGTGTGCACCCCATGCCTCAAGTGCATCTTGTCTCATATAGTGCACCCCATGACTGCAGTGTACCCCAGTCCACCTTGTCTCATATAGTCATTTTGTGTGCCCCATGACTGCTGTGTACCCCAGTCCACCTTGTCTCATATAGTCATTTTGTGTGCCCCATGACTGCTGTGTACCCCAGTCCACCTTGTCTCATATAATCACTATAGTGTGCCCCATGACTGCAGTGTACCCCTGTCTGCCTTGTCTCTTATAGTCACTATAGTGTTCCCCTGTGTGTGCCCCATGCTTCCAGTGCACCCCAGTGCATCATGTCTTATATAGTCACTATAGTACTCCCCTGTGTGCCCCATGACTGCAGTGCACCCCAGATCATCTTGTGTCATTTGTGACTCCAGTGAACCCCTTTGTACCCTTTGACTCTAGTGCCCCTCAGGGCATCCTGTGCCATCTAGTGACTCCAGTGAACCCCTGTGTACTCTGATTTCAGTGTCCACCAGAGCATTCTGTGTCATCCAGTGAACCCCTATGTACCCTATTATTCCTGTGTCCCCCAGAGCATCCTGTGGCATCTAGTGAAACCTTGTGTACCCTATGTTTCTAGAGCCCCCAAGGCCCCCCCCCCAGGGCATCCTGTGTTATGTAGCGACTCCAGTCTAGTGACTATAATTCCAGTGCCCCCCACAGCATCCTGTATCATCCCGTGAACCCCTGTGTACCCTATGATTCTAGTGCCCCCCCCACGAGCATTCTGTGTCATCCAGTGAACCCCTGTGTACCCTACTGATTCTAGTGCCCCCCCCCCCAGAGCATTCTGTGTCATCCAGTGAACCCCTTGTACCCTATGATTCTAGTGCCCCCCCCAGAGCATTCTGTGTCATCCAGTGAAACCCTGTGCACCCTATGATTCTAGTGCCCCCCCCCCAGAGCATTCTGTGTCATCCAGTGAACCCCTTTGTACCCTATGATTCTAGTGCCCCCCCCCCAGAGCATTCTGTGTCATCCAGTGAAACCCTGTGTACCCTATGATTCTAGTGCCCCCCCCCCAGAGCATTCTGTGTCATCCAGTGAACCCCTGTGTACCCTACTGAATACTAGTGCCCCCCCCCCAGAGCATTCTGTGTCATCCAGTGAACCCCTTGTACCCTATAATTCTAGTGCCCCCCCCCCCAGAACATTCTGTGTCATGCAGTGACACCTTGTGTACCCTATGTTTCTAGAGCCCCCAAGGCCCCCCCCCCAGGGCATCCTGTGTTATGTAGCGACTCCAGTCTAGTGACTATAATTCCAGTGCCCCCCACAGCATCCTGTATCATCCCGTGAACCCCTGTGTACCCTATGATTCTAGTGCCCCCCCCACGAGCATTCTGTGTCATCCAGTGAACCCCTGTGTACCCTACTGATTCTAGTGCCCCCCCCCCCAGAGCATTCTGTGTCATCCAGTGAACCCCTTGTACCCTATGATTCTAGTGCCCCCCCCAGAGCATTCTGTGTCATCCAGTGAAACCCTGTGCACCCTATGATTCTAGTGCCCCCCCCCCCAGAGCATTCTGTGTCATCCAGTGAACCCCTTTGTACCCTATGATTCTAGTGCCCCCCCCCCAGAGCATTCTGTGTCATCCAGTGAAACCCTGTGTACCCTATGATTCTAGTGCCCCCCCCCCCCAGAGCATTCTGTGTCATCCAGTGAACCCCTGTGTACCCTACTGAATACTAGTGCCCCCCCCCCCCCAGAGCATTCTGTGTCATCCAGTGAACCCCTTGTACCCTATAATTCTAGTGCCCCCCCCCCCCAGAACATTCTGTGTCATGCAGTGAACCCCTTGTACCCTATGATTCTAGTTCTCCCCCCCCCCCCAGAGCATTGTGTGTCATCCAGTGAACCCCTGTGTACCCTATGATTCTAGTGGCCTAAATGCATGAATCAATTAGATTTTTATTTTTTTAATAGCTATATTTAATAGCAGAAATTTAATATTGCTTTTTATTTAAAAAGGTGTTTTTTTTTTTTGTTCATATAATAATTTTTTTTTAAAAACAGTGGCGATCAAATACCACCAAAAGAAAACTCTACTTCTGGGAAATGAATAATATAAAATTAATTTGGGTACAGTATTCCATGAAAAACCATTTTGGAGGTCAAGTAGTTAAATAAAATTGTTTATATAGATTGAGGATTATTCCACTTAAAGGAGTGCTCCTTCCAGGAAGAAAGTAGTCTGTGGCCCTATACATAGCGATGAACACTGCGGATGTGTTCTATCTTATAGAGAGCCACAGAGGTCCCTCTGCAGAAATCACAGATCCCATTAGCTGTGTGGCTCTCAATGGCGGTCATAATGGCTGGATGTGGGAGGGACCACCATTG